>NC_090034.1:109333186-109387744 GCF_037176765.1 Anolis sagrei
TCCTTCTTCCCTCCTTCCCTCCCTACCGGCTGTTGGAATTGTGGGAGTTGAAGTCCAAAACACCTGGAAGGAGGGAGGGCCCAACTTTGCCCATGCCTGCTCTCATGGGTGATAATGTTGACATCGAAGGATCGTGTGTGGGGATGACATCATGTGGTGCCCAAAAAGCCAATGGGACGTTGGCCTGCACCAGGAGGAGCCTCGTGCCTAGATATCTCTTCTCTTCTGCCTTGGTCACACCACTTGACCTGGAATCCCACTGTGTCCCATTCCGGGCACCACAATTGAAGGGAGAGGTTGACTCTCAGCTGGAATACGGTGTCCAGAGGAAGAGGGAGACTCAAAGGATCCAAGCCCTATGAGGAGCGGCTGAAAGAGCTGAGCATGTTTAGCCTGCAGAAGAGAAGGCAGAGTGAGACATGATGAGGACCATGGATCAAGATGTGAGGGGAAGCCATAGGGAGGACTTCTGCTGCCCTAGAGACTAGGACGCAATGGAACAATGGCTTCAAACTCCAAGAGAGGAGATTCCATCTGAACATGAGCAAGAACGTCCTGACTGGGAGAGCTGTTCAGCAGTGGAACTCTCTGCCCCGGAGGGAGTGTGGTGGAGGCTCCTTCCTTGGAGGCTTTGAAACAGAGGCTGGATGGCCATCTGATGGGGGTGCTTTGAACGGATTTTCCAGCTTTTTGGCAGAATGAGGTTGGACTGGATGTCCCACCAGGTCTCTTCCAACTCTAGGATTCTATGATTATATGACAGGAAAGGAAGGAGATTCCACCTGAACATGAGGAAGAACTTCCTGACTCTGAGAGCTGTTCAGCAGTGGAACTCTCTGCCTCAGAGTGTAGTGGAGGCTCCTTCTTTGGAGGCTTTGAAACAGAGGCTGGATGACCATCTGTTGGGGGTGCTTGGAACGGATTTTCCTGCTTCTTGGCAGAATGAGGTTGGACTGGATGACCCACCAGGTCTCTTCCAACTCTAGGATTCTATGATTATATGACAGGAAAGGAAGGAGATTCCACCTGAACATGAGGAAGAACTTCCTGACTGTGAGAGCTGTTCAGCAGTGGAACTCTCTGCCCTGGAGTGAGGTGGAGGCTCCTTCTTTGGAGGCTTTGAAACAGAGGCTGGATGGCCATCTGTTGGGGGTGCTTTGAACGGATTTTCCAGCTTTTTGGCAGAATGAGGTTGGACTGGATGTCCCACCAGGTCTCTTCCAACTCTAGGATTCTATGATTATATGACAGGAAAGGAAGGAGATTCCACCTGAACATGAGGAAGAACTTCCTGACTCTGAGAGCTGTTCAGCAGTGGAACTCTCTGCCTCAGAGTGTAGTGGAGGCTCCTTCTTTGGAGGCTTTGAAACAGAGGCTGGATGACCATCTGTTGGGGGTGCTTGGAACGGATTTTCCTGCTTCTTGGCAGAATGAGGTTGGACTGGATGACCCACCAGGTCTCTTCCAACTCTAGGATTCTATGATTATATGACAGGAAAGGAAGGAGACTCCACCTGAACCTGAGGAAGAACTTCCTGACTCTGAGAGCTGTTCAACAGTGGAACTCTCTGCCCCAGAGTGTGGTGGAGGCTCCTTCTTTGGAGGCTTTGAAACAGAGGCTGGATGGCCATCTGTTGGAGGTGCTTTTCCAGCTTCTTGGCAGAATGAGGTTGGACTAGATGGCCCACCAGGTCTCTTCCAACTCTAGGATTCTATGATTATATGACAGGAAAGGAAGGAGACTCCACCTGAACATGAGGAAGAACTTCCTGACTCTGAGAGCTGTTCAGCAGTGGAACTCTCTGCCCTGGAGTGAGGTGGAGGCTCCTTCTTTGGAGGCTTTGAAACAGAGGCTGGATGGCCATCTGTTGGAGGTGCTTTTCCTGCTTCTTGGCAGAATGAGGTTGGACTGGATGGCCCACCAGGTCTCTTCCAACTCTAGGATTCTAGGATTATATGACAGGAAAGGAAGGAGACTCCACCTGAACATGAGGAAGAACTTCCTGATTGTGAGAACTGTTCAGCAGTGGAACTCTCTGCCCCAGAGTGTGGTGGAGGCTCCTTTATTGGAGGCTTTGGAACAGAGGCTGGATGACCATCTGTTGGGGGTGCTTTGAACAGATTTTCCAGCTTTTCGGCAGAATGAGGTTGGAATGGATGGCCCACCATCCATTGGTTGCACCTGTCTGTGTTCAGAGAACCAGGGTTTGGGTGCGTTTCACAAAAGGGAAGATGATTCAATAGACGGGCGAGTGTTTATCGAATGCTGAAATGTTTGCCTCTTGTTTATTTTTGGCATGGTGTGAAAGCACCCGCTGCAACGTGCCCTGGAATGGCCCCCCGTTTGCCCCCAGAAGGAGCCCGGAGCCGTGAGTCACATTTGCTTCTGCAACGAGTCTCAAGGCCGCCCGGCTCTCGCCCTTTGCCCTGAAATCACCCTCCACGTTCCTCCGAGGAAATGGCAAAATTGGGAAAACGTGCTGTTCCTGGTTGGAAAGTGGGATTCCTCTGCAATTGTGCAATGCTTACTTCCGAAACATGAGGAAGAACTTCCTGACTGTGAGAGCCGTTCAGCAGTGGAACTCTCTGCCCCGGAGGGAGTGTGGTGGAGGCTCCTTCTTTGGAAGCTTTTAAGCAGAGGCTGGATGGCCATCTGTCAGGGGTGATTTGAATGCAATGTTCCTGCTTCTTGGCAGAATGGGGTTGGACTGGATGATGGCCCAGGAGGTCTCTTCCAACTCTTGGATTCTAGGATTCTATTCTATGAGTTGCGACACTCCAGAAACTTGGTTGTTTGCGTGGCATAAACAGCGTTGAATGGGTTGAGACTTTTCTTTTGTGTCAGGAGGTACTTGAGAAAATGAAAGGCAATATTAATAATAATAATAGGGAATAAGCATGCAATAATAATGGAAAACAAGCACTCAATAATAATAATAATAATAATAATAATAATAATAATGGAGAATAAGCATGTAATAATGGAAAGAAAGAATGCAATAATAATAATAATAGAGAATAAGCATGCAATAATAATAATAATAATAATAATAATAATGGAAAACAAGCACTCAATAATAATAATAATAGAGAATAAGCATGCAATAATAATAATAATAATAATAATGGAAAACAAGCACTCTGTAATAATAATAATAATAATAATAATAATAATAGAGAATAAGCATGCAATAATAATAATAATGGAAAACAAGCACTCTGTAATAATAATAATAATAATAATAATAATAATGGAGAATAAGCATGCAATAATGGAAAGTAAGCATGCAATAATAATAATAATAATAATAATAGATAATAAGCATGCAATAATAATAATAATGGAAAGCAAGCACTTTGTAATAATAATAATAATAATAATAATGGAAGATAATAATAATAATAATAATAATGGAAAGTAAGCATGCAATAATAATAATAATAATAATAGATAATAAGCATGCAATAATAATAATAATGGAAAGCAAGCACTTTGTAATAATAATAATAATAATAATAATGGAAGATAATAATAATAATAATAATGGAAAGTAAGCATGCAATAATAATAATAATAATAATAATAACAACAACACCAATAATAATGGAGAATAATGGAGAATAGGCATGCAATAATAATAATAATAATAATAATAATAGAGAATAAGCATGCAATAATAATAATAATGAAAAACTCTGTAATAATAATAATAATAATGGAAAATAATAATAATAATAATGGAAAATAAGCATGCAATAATAATGGAAAGTAAGCATGCAATAACAACAACAACAACAATAATCATAATGAAGAATAATGGAGAATAAGCACATAATAATAGTAATAATAATAATAATAATAATAACGGAAGTCAATAATAATAATAATAATAATAATGGAGAATAAGCATGCAATAATGGAAAGTAAGCATGCAATAACACCACCAACAACAATAATCATAATGAAGAATAATGGAGAATAAGCAAGCAATAATAATAATAATTTTTACAATGCACATATACATGGCAAACATTCAATGCCGTAGACACACAACATATATAGACAGACATACAGAGGCTATTTAACATTCCAGCTTTTCATGAGGGTATTCTGGCCACCAGGGGAGCTGTCGCTTCACCGTCCATTTGTGACACTGATGAAGTACTTCCTCATTCTTTGCACGCTTGCTGGAGATTTTTATGGCGTCATAAATTAGTTAAACTAGCTTCCCTGCATACGCAGTACCTAAATTTCCTACTTGACAGATGCAACTGTCTTTCAGGCTGCAAAGGTTGACAGCAAACTACACAAATTGGTTGGAAACTCACTCCAACCTGGGCTGGCTTCGAACTCATGACTTTTGGGTCAGTAGTGATCTTAATGCAGCTGACTCCCAGCCAGCTGTGCCACAGTCCCGCATTTAAAATGAAGGAAATGCTTCGTAACATGGCCATATAGCCCGAAAAACCTACTACAACCCCGCACAAACTTTGTCTTTGCAGGAGGAACTTCATCTTCCCATTGCACACTTTGCTTTCGTTTTGCAATTAATCTCTCATAACCAAGTCTCAATCAATTAAATGAACTTTGTCAAAGGCTTTCATGGCCGGAATCACTGGGTTGTTGTAGGTTTTTTCAGGCTTCATGACCATGCTCTCTAGAGGCATTCTCTCCTGACGTTTCGCCTGCATCTATGGCAAGCACCCTCTGAGGATGCTTGCCATAGATGCAGGCGAAACGTCAGGAGAGAATGCCTCTAGAACATGACCATATAGCCTGAAAAAACCTACAAGAACTCAACCAACTTTGTGGCACAAAAGCCAAGTTTCTGGAGGATCACAACTCCTTCCAAAGTAAGGACTGCACAATGAAAGAGGAACAACACTTTCAAACCAGGAGCAGATTGTGTTACATAGTGTGATCATAAATCTCTTTCTTGCCCTGTCTGCCTCTTTCCCTCAATCGTCCCCAAAGGCACATGTTCTTGATGTTTCTAAACCTTGTGAGTGAGCCTGCTCTTGGCTTCCTCTGAGGCTGAGAGTGTGTGCTTTGCTCCAGGTCGTCCAGTGGCTGAGCTGGGATGCAGGCAATGCTTTTGCAGCCACGGCCATTCCGTGTTGCATCCCTTTTGGGCTTCAAGGCAGTTTTCCCGGGCAGCAGCAGCAGCAGCATCTTGTTGGCGTTAGTGTTGGCAGCTTTGTGGTGGCCCCTGCCCTGCCTCTCGCGGCTGTCCGCCTCCGCTTCCAAGGTGTTGATCCCGATCCTTTCTAAGGTGCTTGCAAAGCCCGGTGTTGCTGCTGCTGCAGAGGAGGAAGCCGCTAGATCCGAGGGAGGATTCCCTGTGCCGCGATCACAGAGTCACACGGTGCTTCCCAGAGAAGTGGATGGAGGATGTGGGGTGTGGGTATAAACAGGTACCCAGTGAGAGAGGGAGAAAGCTCCTAGGTAGAGAGAGAGGATTGACAGAGGCATCTATATAAATAAAAATGTCATGTTCGTTTGTGGGATTAACATAACTCAAAAAACAATAGAGTCCTAGAATCAAAGAGTTGGAAGAGACCTCCTGGGCCATCCTCCAGTCCAACCCCATTCTGCCAAGAAGCAGGAATATTGCATTCAAATCACCCCTGACAGATGGCCACCCAGCCTCTGTTTAAAAGCTTCCAAAGAAGGAAAGAGCCTCCACCACACTCCCTCTGGGGCAGAGAGTTCCACTGCTGAACGGCTCTCACAGTCAGGAAGTTCTTCCTCATGTTCAGGTGGAATCTCCTTTCTTGTAGTTTGAAGCCATGGCTCCGTTGCGTCCTAGTCTCCAAGGAAGCAGAGAACAAGCTTGCTCCCTCCTCCTCTTCTCTGTGGCTTCCTCTCACATATTTATACATGGCTATCATCATGTCTCTTCTCAGCCTTCTCTTCTTCAGGCTAAACATGCCCAGCTCCTTAAGCCGCTCCTCATAGGGCTTGTTCTCCATACCTTTTATCATTTGAGTTGCCCTCCTCTGGACACATTCCAGCTTGTCAATATCTCTCTTGAATTGTGGTGCCCAGAATTGGACACAATATTACAGGTGTGGTCTAACCAATGCGGAATAGAGCATGGGCAGCATGACTTCCTTAGATCCTCTTGATGCAGGCCAACATCCCATTGGCTTTTTTTGCCGCCACATCACATTCCTGGCTCATGTTCCCCTTCCTCCCCACGAGGACTCCAATATCTTTTTCACACGTACTGCTCTCGAGCCAGGCCTCATCGTCCCCCATTCTCTCTCTTTGCATTTCGTTTTTTCTGCCAAAGTGAGTGAATGGACACCAAATTTGGACACAAGACACCTCTCCGGCCAGGGAGTGACCATCACTCATAAACACACTGAAAAACACAGCAGAAGGGACTTAAAAAGCCAAAAAGCAAAAAATTGCATTACAATACAAGTGCAAAACTACACACACACACACACACACACACACACACACATATATATATATACGCAAACACACATATATACACATACACACACACACATACATACATACATACATACATACACTAGCTGTCCCCTGCCAGGCGTTGCTGTGTCCCACATGGGGGATCTATGTGGGAGGTTTGGCTCAATTCTATCATTGGTGAGTTTCAAAATGCTCTGTGATTGTAGGTGAACTATAAATTCTAGCAACTACAACTCCCAAATGTCAAGATTCTATATTCCCCAAACTTCCCCAGTGTTCACATTTGGGCATATTGAGTATTCGCGTAGAGTTTGGTCCAGATCCATCATTGTTTGAGTCCTCCCCCCCCCCCCCCCCCCAACTATTCACTGATATATATTTTCTGTTCGTGGTGGGAGTTCTGTGTGCCATATTTGGTTCAATTCCCTCATTGGTGGAGATCAGAATGCTCTTTGATTGTAGGTGAACTATACATCCCAGTAACTACAACTTGCATATGTCAAGGTCTATTTCCTCCCAAGAGCGCCCCTGCAAAGGCTTACTTTGCGTAATGGGTTGAGCCGCCCCTGGGTGACCCCCAACCACAATGTTATTTTTGTTGCTACTTCACAAAAAACTGTACTTTTGCTCCTGTTATGAATCGTAATCTAAATATCTGATATGCAAGATGTATTTTTAGTCACTGGACCAAATTTGGCACAAATACCCAATATGCCCAAATTTGAATACTGGTGAGGTTGGAAGGGTGATTGATTTTGTCATTTGGTAATGCTGGAGTTGCTGGGATTTATAGTTCACCTTAAATCAAAGAGCCTTCTGAACTCCACCAATGATGGAATTGAATCAAACTGGGCACACAGAATTCCCATGACCAAGAGAAAATACTGGGAAGGTCTGGTGGACATTGACCTTGAGTTTTTTTGGAGTTGTAGTTCACCTACATCCAGAGAATACTGTGGACTCAAGCAATGGTGGATCTAGATCAAACTTGGCACAAATACTCAATATGCCCAAATGTGAACAGTGGTAGAGTTCGGAGAAAATAGACCTTGCCATTTGGGAGTTGTAGTTGTTGGGATTTATAGTTCACCCACAATGAAATAGCATTCTGAACCCCATCAACGATAGAATTGGACCAAACTTTCCACACAGAACCCCCATGGCCAACAGAAAATACTATGTTTTCTGGTGGTCTTTGGCGACCCCTCTCACACCCCCTTGTGACCCCCACAGGGGGTCCCGACCCCCAGGTTGAGAAACACTGCCCTATGAGGAGAGGCTTAAAGAGCTGGGCATGTTTAGCCTGAAGAAGAGAAGGCTGAGAGGAGACATGATGATAGCCATGTATAAATATGTGAGAGGAAGTAACAGGAAGTAGGAGGGAGCAGGCTTCCTTTCTGCTTCCCTGGAGACTAGGACGCAATGGAACAATGGCTTCAAACTAAAAGAGAGGAGATTCCATCTGAACATGAGGAAGAACTTCCTGACTGTGAGAGCCGTTCAGCAGTGGAACTCTCTGCCCCGGAGGGAGTGTGGTGGAGGCTCCTTCTTTGGAAGCTTTGAAACAGGGGCTGGGTGGCCATCTGACAGGGGTGATCTGAATGCAATATTCCTGCTTCTTGGCAGAATGGGGTTGGACTGGATGGCCCATGAGGCCTCTTCCAACTCTCGGATTCCATTCAGCTGGATGTGGGCGTTGGGCCTTGTTTAGGAAACATATTTTGTGGGGCACAGCTTGTGTCTGTTTATACTAGGCTTCTCCTATAATGCCAACCATGGTCCGGATTACAATTGAACGGGCTTGGCTGAAACTCCAAAACACACCAGGGTTCATCAGTGGGAAGGGTCCATATTTGGCCCCACAGATTGCTTCGTTGGCTCAAGGCTTGCACCCAAGCCCAGGTTGCAAGAGACACGTCTTGCACGGAGATGTTGGGTTTGTTGGGTTTTGTGGCGGAAAGTGCCTGTTGTGGCTTGAACTCGGGATGCCAATGTGTCTGCCCTGAATGTGCCCAGAATGCAAAGGAGGCTCATGCAAGTCAATGAGGACGGAGGGACTCTTGGGGCTGCGGGGGGCCCCTCAATGGGTTCTCGTCCAAGCGGAAGGGGCTTTCAAGGGTGGTTACGATGTCAACGTCGCAGTGAAAGAGTTACACTATGTAACAAAAAATTTAAAAATAAATACCTCTGTTCCTGGTTGGAAAGTGTTATTTCCTGTTGACTTGTTACTTTGGAAGTAGTTCTTCCACTCCAGAAACTTGGTTTGGCCACAAACCAATGCAATGGGTTGAGACTTGCTATTGAGATACCCATTGCAAAACTATTGCAAAAGGTGCTTTTGCAAAGTTTGTGCAGTTTAATAAACTTTCCCCATGACAGAACCAATAAGGAAATAATGACATTTATAACCCTGGAACAAAGATGGTGTTACATAGTGTTGCTGTTATATATAATATATTATATTTATGTTATATGTAATATATATGGCTATTATTATATATTATTATTATTATTATTATTATTCCATGTTTTTATTAGGAAATAATGACATTTATAACTCTGGAAGAAAGATGGTGTTACATAGTGTTGCTTTTATATATAATATTAGTATATTTATATTATACATTATATCTTCCTATTATTATATATTATATTATATTATATTATATTATATTATAATATATTATATTTATATTATATGTAATATATATGGCTATTATTATATATCATATTATATTTATTATTATTGTTGTTATGATTATTATTCCATGCTTTTATTAGAAAATAATCACATTTATAACCAAGGAACAAAAATTGTGTTACATAGTGTTGTTGTTGTTGTTAATATACATACACACACACACACACACACACACACACACATATATATATATATAAACATGTTGCTATTATTATAATATATTCTATTATATATTACTATATTATATGTAATATATTTTATATATTATAATCATATTTATTTTATATGAAATATATTTTGCTATTGTTATCATATATTATAGAATAATAATAATAATAATAATAATTCCATGTTTTTATTAGGAAGTAATGACATTTATAACCAAGGAACAAAAACTGTGTTACATAGTGTTGTTGTGGTGTGTGTGTGTATATGTGTGTGTGTGTATATATATATATATATAAACATGTTGCTATTATTATTATATATTCTATTATATATTACTATATTATATGTAATATATTTCATATATTATAATTATATTTATTTTATATGTAATATATTTTGCTATTATTATCTTATATTATACTATAGATTATTATTATTATTATTATTATTCAGTTCTTGTGGGTTTTTTCGGGCTATATGGCCATGTTCTAGAGGCATTTCTCCTGACGTTTCGCCTGCATCTATGGCAGGCTTCCTCAGAGGTCTGAGGAAGCCTGCCATAGATGCAGGCGAAACGTCAGGAGAAATGCCTCTAGAACATGGCCATATAGCCCGAAAAAACCCACAAGAACTGAGTGATTCCGGCCATGAAAGCCTTCGACAATACATTATTATTATTATTAATAATAATAATAATTTATCTATAGTATGATATAATTATTATTATTATTCAATGCTTTTATTAGGAAATAATGACATTTATAACCAAGTAACAAAAATTGTGTTACATAGTGTCATTGTTGTATATATATAAAACATGTTGTTGTTGTGTGTGTGTGTGTGTATATATATATATAAACATGTTGCTATTATTATTATTATATATTCTATTATATATTACTATATTATATGTAATATATTTTATATATTATAATTATATTTATTTTATATGTAATATATTTTGCTATTGTTATCATATATTATACTATAGATAAATAATAGTAATAATAATTATTATTATTATTCCATGCTTTTATTAGGAAATAATGACATTTATAACCAAGGAACAAAATTGTGTTACATAGTGTTGTTGTTGTTGATATATATATATATATATATATATATATATATAACATGTTGCTATTATTATTATATATTCTATTACATATTACTATATTATATGTAATATATTTTATATATTATAATTATTTTTATTTTATAGTTAATATATTTTGCTATTGTTATCATATATGATACTATAGATTAATAATAATAATAATAATTATTATTATTATTATTATTATTCAGTAGTATCTTGACCATGACATACAAAAATATAATTATTCCATGCTTTTATTAGGAAGTAATGGTATTTATAACCCAGGAACAGAAATCATAGTGTGACATGGTGGCATTTCCCGGCCCCTTGAGACCACATCTGCGCTACCAGATTGATCTGCATTATATAGACAGTGTAGACTCAATATGTCCCAATGCAGAGCAGCTCAAACTGGGTGATATGAGTCTATGCAGCCCATCTAATGGAGCTCAGTCTGGGTTTATTATGACAAGTGTTGCAGCAGATCTTGCTGCGTGCCCACTGCCGGTCCTTTCCTTCTCCTCCCAATGGGCCCAACTCATTAGGTGTCCACGAAATGCAAACAATCTCACCCGTGGCCAATGTGCTTTGGAGGCTCCTCTCTCTGGGAGGTGGTGCCTAGCAACGCCTCCTTAGCAGCATCCGGTTGCCAGGCAACGGTGACTGCCTGGGATGGGGATGCCCAAACCGGAGGAGATGCCTCCGCCTGGGAAAGTTACTTTTGCAATGCCCAGAATCTGCAGGTGGGGGTGGCTGTGGATTGTGTTTGTGCATGTGTGTGTTTCCTCCTTGTGTGTCTTTGTGCTTGCTGTACCTGGCCTCAGGTAGCCTGGTGAGAAAGGAATGGGAAGCTCAGCCTGATAGGGAACGACAGAGGAAGTCATTGGTGCATTTTGCGTAGACCAGATTTGAATATTCAAATGCGTTGGTGTAGGTGTCTCCAAGAGGCTGAGAGTTCATTCAGGGTCACGTTGGTCCTGCAGAAAGAACTCCGTGTGTCCAGGATCCTTTCCTTTGATGGTTGTGAATGAGAGTGAGGCACTGGCTTCACCTTCCCCTCCTTGTACCACCTTCCTGGTGAAAACAATGCACCAAAATCTGCTCCTCGGGGTAGTTATGGGTTTCCACAAGCATTTTGTAGCAAAACAAGGAGAAATGAAGAGTGGAGGGGAACCCGAAGGTCATCCATTCTGACCCCTCGGCAAAGTCCCTCCAAACTTGGTGCACTCCCGCTTTGAGTCTCCGTGTGGAGAGACAAATGAGGGTATGAGTAGTAGTAGTAGTAGTAGTAGTAATAATAATAATCAACGTTGTTGAGTCTCCACGTGGAGAGGAAAAGGGGGTATTAATAGTAATAATAATAATAATAATAATAATAATAATAATAATAATAATATAATACATTATAATACTAATAATGGATACAAAACAACTTTGAGTCTTTTTGTGGAGAGAAAAAGTGAGGCATAATGATAGTATTAAGAAACATATGATAATAATAATAATAATAATAATAATAATACATTCTAATACCAATAATAGATACATATCGCTTTATGTCTCCTTGTGAAGAGAAAAATATAAATATAATATTATAAATATAATATAAATATAATAAATATAATAATAATAATAATATATTCTAATACTAATAATAGATACATAGTTGCCTTGAGTCTCCTTTGTGGATTATAATAATAATTATAATGTAAAATAATAATATATAATAAATGTATCACATAATAATAATAATAATAATACGTACAATTGTGATAGATACATAGATGCTTTACATGTCCTTGTGGAGAGAAAAAGCAGGGTGTAAATAATAAACATAAACATAATGATAATAATAATAATAATAATAATAATACATTCATAGAATCAAAGAATCAAAGAGTGGGAAGAGACCTCATGGGCCATCCAGTCCAACCCCATTCTGCCAAGAATATTGCATTCAAAGCACCCCTGACAGATGGCCATCCAGCCTCTGTTTCAAAGCTTCCAAAGAAGGAGCCTCCACCACACTCCGGGGCAGAGAGTTCCACTGCTGAACGGCTCTCACAGTCAGGAAGTTCTTCCTCATGTTCAGATGGAATCTCCTCTCTTGTAGTTTGAAGCCATTGATCCATTGCGTCCTAGTCTCCAAGGAAGCAGAAAACAAGCTTGCTCCCTCCTCCTCCCTGTGGCTTCCTCTCACATATTTATACATGGCTATCATATCTCCTCTCAGCCTTCTCTTCTTCAGGCTAAACATGCCCAGCTCCTTAAGCCGCTCCTCATGGGGCTTGTTCTCCAGACCCTTGATTATTTTAGTCGCCCTCCTCTGGACACTAATGCACCAAAATCTGCTCCTTGGGGTAGTTATGGGTTTTCTCTAGCATTTTGTAGCAAAACAAGGGGAAACGTAGAGTTCAGGGGAACCCAAAGCGCATCCATTCTGACCCCTCGGCAAAGTCCCTCCAAACTAGGTGCATACCCGCTTTGAGTCTCCACGTGGAGAGGAAAAGGGGGTAATATTAATAATAATAATAATAATAATAATAATACATTATAATACTAATAATGGATACAAAATCACTTTGAGTCCTTTTGTGGAGAGAAAAAGTGAGGTATACAATATTATTATTATTATTATTAATAATAATAATACATTATAATACATTATAATACTGATAATGGATACAAAACCACTTTGAGTCTTTCTGTGGATAGAAAAAGTGAGGTAAATAATAATAATAATAATAATAATAATAATAGATAGAAAATCACTTTGAATTCTTTTGTTGAGAGAAAAAGTGAAGTAAATAATAACAATAATAATAATAATACATTATAATACTAATAATGGATAAAAAATCACTTTGAGCATTTTTGTGGAAAGAAAAAGTGAGGTATATAATAATAATAATAATAATAATAATAATAATAATAATAATGTATTGTCAAAGGCTTTCATGACCGGAATCACTGGGTTGTTATAGGTTTTTCCGGGCTATATAGCCATGGTCTAGAGGCATTCTCTCCTGATGTTTCATCTGCATCTATGGCAAGCATCCTCAGAGGTAGGGAGGTGCTTGCCATAGATGCAGGTGAAACATCAGGAGAGAATGTCTCTAGAACATGGCCATATAGCCCGAAAAAAATCTACAACAACCCAATAATAATAATAATAATAATAATAATAATAATAATAATAATACATTATAATACTAATAATGGATACAAAACCACTTTGAGTCTTTTTGTGGAGAGAAAAAGTGCAGTATATAATAATAATAATAATAATAATAATAATAATAATAATAATACCCATAGTAATAATTAGGATTTTTGGGGTTGAAAGCCCCTCCTGCCCCACAATGACCAGCATCTGGAGAGATACCATTGGTGCTTCCTTTTGCAGATCCATCTCTTCTCTCTTTCCTTTAATATATAATTTTACAGTGTTTGGTGATGCATATCAATGATAACAATGGCCATTACAAGCGACATTCCTGTATTTCGCCTTCCACATTTCTGGCTACCTTTCTGGCTCAGTCCGATAGGACAAAAAGGTGGGGGGGCAGCCCTTGGAGACCTCCCCATTTACTCTGGGACCCCCCCCCCTAAACCTCCTGTGTCTTCATTGCCTATGGCTGTGTTGTGTGGCGAAAGGGGAAAAGCCTCCTAATGCTCAAGGTGAGAGCAACGCCATGTGCAGAGGGAGGGATGCTGCTGACTCAGCTCACAGCGGGACCAGCACTCCAGCGCAAAAGGAGGGAGCCAGGGAGGGAAGGAGGCACATCAGGCACAAGATCATCATCCCCATCATCCTCATCATCATGATTTAGACCCCACTTTGTCTCTCCACCAGGAGACTCAACACCGCTTTCCATTCAAAGCCTTCTGATACCATTTGAAAATCTACAAATGTATGCAAATATTAAAACAGAATTACATACTGTATCATTGGTATTAAACCATCCCATTGAAATCCATAAAAGCATATTCAGAACTAAAAACCACAGCGTTCCCCTCCCTGAAGATGGCGAGGAGGAGGAGGAGGATTTATTCCTACTGGGATGAAGGGTCAAGAGGCCATAATATGATATTTAATTCTTCCTTCTTGTCTTTATTTCTGTCTTCCTTCCCTCCCCTCTTCCTTCCTTCCTTCCTTCCTTCCTTCCTTCCTTCCTTTCTTCCTTTCTTTCTTTCTTCCTTCCTTCCTGCGTTCGTTCTTTCCTTCCTGTCTATTTTCCTTTCTGTCTGTCTGTTTTCCTTCCTTCCTTCCTATTTTCCTTTCTGTCTTTCTTTCTATCTTCCTTCCATCTTTTCTGTCTTCCTTCCTTCCTTCCTTCCTTCCTTCCTTCCTTCCTTCCTTTCTGTCTCTCTCCTTTCTGTCTTTCTTTCTATCTTTCTTCTTTTATTTCCTTCTTCTTCCCTTCCCTTTCCCTTCTTTTTCCTTCCTGTCTTCCTTCCTTTCCTCCTTCCTTTCCTCCTTCCTTCTTTCATTTCCTTCTTTTTCCTTCCTTCCTTCCTTCCTTCCTTCCTTCCTTCCCATCTCTCTTCCTTCCTGTCTCTCTTTCTTTCTGTCTCTCTTCCTTTCTCTCTCTCTTCCTTCCTTCTTTAATTTCCTTCTTTTTCCTCCTTCCTTCCTTCCTTCCTTCCTTCCTTCCTTCCTTCCTTCTTTCATTTCCTTCTTTTTCCTTCCTTCCTTCCTTCCTTCTTTCCTTTCCTTCTTTTTCCTTTCCTCCTTCCTCCTCTTCCCTCCTCTTCCTTTTCCCTCCACCCTTTTCCCCCTTGCAGGTGGCAGCGCAGGGGCCACGGCCGAACTTTCTCCATGAGGAGGGGTAGAAGATGCCGGCTTTGCCCGCGCTGCTGCTGCTGCTGATTCTCGCCTTGGCCCACAAGAGCCTCGAGGTGCTCTCCTCCCTCCGCATGGGTAAGCACAGGGGGCAAGGGCAAGGGCGGGGGGGGGGGGCATGCCTCCAAGGGAGGGGGGCTTGCAAGGGGGTGGGATGGATGGACAGGCAGCCCCCCTTGACCCAGGCCAGCCTCCATTCCTTATCCCTTCCTGTCCCTTTGAAGGCTGCAAGGGGCTGCGGCCGGACAGCTCCAGAGGCACCTGCTGGTCAGCCCTCAGAGAGGTCAAGCAGGAGGAGGATGGTGATTGTGATAATAATAATAATAATAATAATAATAACAGAATAGTAGAATTGGGGGAGACTACATGGGCCATCTAGTCCAACCACCTTCTGCCTTCATGCAGGAAAAGCACAATCAAATCCCTCTTGATAGATGGCCTCTCTGATGATGATAATGATGATGATGATGATGATGATGATGATGACGGAGTTCATTGGTTCTCAACCTGTGGGTCCCTCCTCAGGTGTTTTGGCCTACCTGACCCAGAAAGCCAAAACACCTGAGGGCCAACAGGAAGAGACCCACTGATCTAGTTGGAAGAGGCCATTTGGGTCATCTGGTCCAACCCCCTTCTGCCTTCATGCAGGAAAAGCACAATCAAATCCCTCTTGATAGATGGCCTCTCTGATGATGATGATGATGGAGTTCATTGGTTCTCAACCTGTGGGCCCCTCCCCAGGTGTTTTGGCCTACCTGACCCAGAAATCCCAACCAGTTTACCAGGTGTTAGGATTTCTGGGAGTTGCGGGTCAACAGGTAGAGATCCACTGATCTAGTTGGAAGAGGTCATTTGGGCCATCTAGTCCAACCCCCTTCCGCCTTCATGCCGGAAAAGCACGATCCAATCACCCCCAACAGATGGTCATCCAGCCTCATAGGTATTAGCAGGTTCATGGCGAAAGAGGGCTATAGACGCATAGAATCCTAGAGTTGGAAGGAAGGGACCCCCAAAGGCCATCCAGTCCAACCTCCTCCTGCCGGGGAGGAATGCACCATCCGATCCCCCCTGACAGATGGCCATTTGACCTCGAGAGAAGACAGGCGAAAGAGGGCTATAGACGCATAGAATCCTAGAGTCGGAAGGAAGGGACCCCCAAAGGCCATCCAGTCCAACCTCCTCCTGCCAGGGAGGAATGCACCATGCGATCCCCCCTGACAGATGGCCATTTGACCTCGAGAGAAGACAGGCGAAAGAGGGCTACAGACGCATAGAATCCTAGAGTTGGAAGGAAGGGACCCCCAAAGGCCATCCAGTCCAACCCCCTCCTGCCAGGGAGGATGGCACCATCCGATCCCCCCTGACAGATGGCCATTTGACCTCGAGAGAAGGCAGGCTTTGCACTGACGGTGGTGTGTTTCTCTCTGCCTCCCGTCCAGCTGCCATCTTGGATGACCAGACCGTCTGCGGCCGCGGGGAGCGCCTGGCCCTGGCCTTGGCCCGGGAGCACATCAACAGCATCATCGAGGTGCCGGCCAAAGCGCGGGTGGAGGTCGAGATCTTTGAGCTCCAGCAGGACAGCCAGTACGAGACCACCGACACCAGTGCGTCCCCCCTCCCTCCCCCCTCCCCTCGCTCTTTCGTTCTTTCTTCCTCTGGCTCCCAATGAATGTCAATGCAGGCCGTCCCCGGGTTACAAACACCCGACTCCTAGTTAAGAACAGGGCTGAGATACCAGGAAGCGAGAGGAATCTCTCTTTGAGAAGGCACATCCACTCCTGGAAGAGTTACTGTTCTAGTTGTTTGTAACTTGGGACGGCCTGGATTCATGTCTCCTCAAGACGTGAGGATGTGTTGCCAGGTGACCCATTGAGCCCACATCCCCAGGCTGCACTGTTGCAGCACCGCACATTTGCACCAGGAGCCCAAGTCCCAGGGATGTGTAGTTTGGGGACACTTGCTCTTCCCTGGCGCAGAATCCCAAACATCCATCTCCCAACTGCAAGCCTTGAAATGATGCCCTGATGACTTAATGCTAAACCAGTTGCAACCATGCCATGCAAAGAGCCCTGGGTGGCATTACAACTCCCATTTTCCTACTCTGTTGGTCTTGGAGTGATGGGATTTGTGATCCAGACACACCTGGCATGAGACTAAGGGGACGGGAGTGCAAAGACAAACAACACGGGGCAGGTTTGCTTCATTAAAGCTGTTAGGAATATATGTATTGTTGAAGGCTTTTATGGCCGGAATCACTGGGTTGTTGTAGGTTTTTTCGGGCTATATGGCCGTGTTCTAGAGGCATTTTCTCCTGACGTTTCGCCTGCATCTATGGCAAGCATCCTCAGAGGTAGTGAGGTCTGTTGAAACTAGGAAAATGGGTTTATATATCTGTGGAATGACCAGGGTGAGACAAAGGACTCTTGTCTGCTGGAGCCAGGATTTTGATTCGGGGGGGGGGCTGAGTTTTTTTTCAGGGGGAGGTTTCGGGGGGGGGGGCTGAGTCTGAGTGAAAGAGGGTCTACCCTAGCAAACCTTTTGTATCATTACCCCAATACCCCCTCCATGCATATGGGATATATTGAGCATGGTGATCAGATCATGATATGAATAAACATAACAGTTTAAATAATGCATCACTAAGGCCTTTTCGCGAACCACCATGAGAATTTCAGGGTGGGGGGCTGAAACCCCTCAAGCCCCCCCCCCTCCGGCTACATGCCTGGCTGGAGCTAGGTGTGAATGTTTCAACTGACCACCTTGATTAGCATTTGATGGCCTGGCAGTGCCTGGGGCAATCTTTTGTTGAGAGGTGATTAGATGTCCTTGTTTGTTTCCTCTCTGTTGTTGTGCTGTTGTAATTATATAATTTTTTAATACTGGTAGCCAGATTGTGTTCATTTTCATGGTTTCCTCCTTTCTGTTGAAATTGTCCACATGCTTGTGGATTTCAATGGCTTCTCTGTGTGGCCTGACATGGTGGTTGTTGGAGTGGTCCAGCATTTCTGTGTTCTCAAATAATCTGCTGTGTCCAGGCTGGTTCCTCAGGTGCTCTGCTATGGCTGACTTCTCTGGTTGAAGGAGTCTGCAGTGCCTTTCATGTTCCTTGATGCGTGTCTGGGCAATGCTCCTGCATGTGGTGGTCCCTATGGAGACTTCTTGTCCATAGCTGCATGGTATACAATGGTAGATTGCTGCAGAAGTGAGAGGATCCCTCTTGTCCTTTGCTGAACGTAGCATTTGTTGGATTTTCTTGGTGGGTCTGGAGATAGTTTGTATGTTGTGTGTTAGGAATATATTTTATGCTCAATCTCTGAGCAATGGATGGTGTGCAAGTATCCTCGTACTCTAGCCGTACCTGATTAGAACGGCAAGCGGAGGCAAGGGTGGCCCAGGCTTCCTTCCACCCTTCTGGAAGGCTTTTCCCTGGCACTCTATACATGCCAAGTAGGCTTGGGCAATCCATGGTTCTAAATGGTTCTAAAGTAATTACAAAACTAAAGTTCTGGTGGTGAAAATTTCAGAACTCTAACAAAACTTTCAAAATTTAATTATTATTTCATTATTGGTGATTTTAATGACAGAACCAATTAGGAACTGCCACTTATTATGAAATTTTGAGAGTTTTGTTAGAGTTCTGAAATTTTCACCACCAGAACTTTAGTTTTGTAAGTACTTTAGAACCATTTACAACCATGGATTGCCCAAGCCTAATGCCAAGCTCTGCACAAACTCAAGGCCTGCCACACTCTCCTCCTTCTCTGCAATCTTCACAGTGATTCTCCCACGTAGATCTCGCTTCTTGGAATAGAATAACTTTTATTGTCATGGCACATCGTACAACGGAATTAAATGCCACCCCCAATACTCTCTCTCTCTCTCTCTCTCTCTCTCTATATATATATATATATATATAGGAAGGAGGGAAAGAATGAAAGAAAGAAGGAAAGGGAGAAGGAAGCATGGTAGCAAAGAGAGAAGGAAGGAAAGAGGTAAAGAAGGAAGAAAGGAGAGAAAAAGGGAGGGAAAGAAAGAAGGAAAGGGAGAAGGAAGCATGGAAGAAAAGAGAGAAGGAAGGAAAGGGGTAGAGAAGGAAGAAAGGAGAGAAAGAAAGAAAGAAAGAAAGAAAGGGAGAAGGAAGCATGGAAGCAAAGAGAGAAGGAAGGAAAGAGGTAGAGAAGGAAGAAAGGAGAGAAAGAAAGGAAGAAAGAAAGAAAGAAAGGGAGAAGGAAGCATGGAAGCAAAGAGAGAAGGAAAGAGGTAGAGAAGGAAGAAAGGAGAGAAAGAAAGAAAGAAAGAAAGAAAGAAAGAAAGGGAGAAGGAAGCATGGAAGCAAAGAGAGAAGGAAGGAAAGGGGTAGAGAAGGAAGAAAGGAGAGAAAGAGGGAGGGAAAGAAAGGAGGAAAGGGAGAAGGATCATGGAAGCAAAGAGAGAAGGAAGGAAAGGGGTAGAGAAGGAAGAAAGGAGAGAAAAAGGGAGGGAAAGAAAGGAGGAAAGGGAGAAGGAAGCATGGAAGCAAAGAGAGAAGGAAGGAAAGAGGTAAAGAAGGAAGAAAGGAGAGAAAAAGGGAGGGAAAGAAAGAAGGAAAGGGAGAAGGAAGCATGGAAGAAAAGAGAGAAGGAAGGAAAGGGGTGGAGAAGGAAGAAAGGAGAGAAAGAGGGAGGGAAAGAAAGGAGGAAAGGGAGAAGGAAGCATGGAAGCAAAGAGAGAAGGAAGGAAAGAGGTAGAGAAGGAAGAAAGGAGAGAAAGAAAGAAAGAAAGAAAGAAAGAAAGAAAGAAAGAAAGGGAGAAGGAAGCATGGAAGCAAAGAGAGAAGGAAGGAAAGAGGTAGAGAAGGAAGAAAGGAGAGAAAGAAAAAAGAAAGAAAGAAAGAAAGAAAGAAAGAAAGGGAGAAGGAAGCATGGAAGCAAAGAGAAGGAAGGAAAGAGGTAAAGAAGGAAGAAAGGAGAGAAAGAGGGAGGGAAAGAAAGAAGGAAAGGGAGAAGGAAGCATGGAAGCAAAGAGAGAAGGAAGGAAAGGGCTAGAGAAGGAAGAAAGGAGAGAAAGAAAGAAAGAAAGAAAGGGAAAAGGAAGCATGGAAGCAAAGAGAGAAGGAAGGAAAGAGGTAGAGAAGGAAGAAAGGAGAGAAAGAAAGAAAGAAAGGGAGAAGGAAGCATGGAAGCAAAGAGAGAAGGAAGGAAAGAGGTAAAGAAGGAAGAAAAGAGAGAAAGAGGGAGGGAAAGAAAGGAGGAAAGGGAGAAGGACCATGGAAGCAAAGAGAGAAGGAAGGAAAGGGGTAGAGAAGGAAGAAAGGAGAGAAAGAGGGAGGGAAAGAAAGGAGGAAAGGGAGAAGGACCATGGAAGCAAAGAGAGAAGGAAGGAAAGGGGTAGAGAAGGAAGAAAGGAGAGAAAGAGGGAGGGAAAGAAAGGAGGAAAGGGAGAAGGACCATGGAAGCAAAGAGAGAAGGAAGGAAAGGGGTAGAGAAGGAAGAAAGGAGAGAAAGAGGGAGGGAAAGAAAGGAGGAAAGGGAGAAGGAAGCATGGAAGCAAAGAGAGAAGGAAGGAAAGAGGTAGAGAAGGAAGAAAGGAGAGAAAAAGGGAGGGAAAGAAAGGAGGAAAGGGAGAAGGAAGCATGGAAGCAAAGAGAAAAGGCAGGAAAGAGGTAGAGAAGGAAGAAAGGAGAGAAATTGGGAAGGAAAGAAACAAGGAAAGGGAGAAAGAAGCATGGAAGCAAAGAGAGAAGGAAGGAAGGAAGGAGAGAAAGAGGGAGGGAAAGAAAGAAGGAAAGGAGAGAAAGAGGGAGGGAAAGTAAAAGGGGGAAGGAAGGAAAGTTAGAGAAAGAAGGAAGGAGAGAAGGAAAGAAGGAAGGAAAGAGGGAGCAAAGGAAGGGAGGAAGATGTAGAGAAAGAGGGAAGGAAGAAAAGAGAGACAGCGAAGAGAAAGAAAAAGGGGGAAGGAGGGAAAGAGATAGAGAAGGAAGGAAGAAGAGAAGGAAAGACGGGAAGGGCAGAAGGAAAGAGGGAGTGAAGGAAGGAGGGAAAGAAGGAGAGAAAGAGGGAAGGTTGGTCACAGCAACGCATGGCGGGTTCAGCTAATATATAAATAAAAATGTAATGTTAGTTTGTGGGATTAACATAACCCAAAACCAACTGGATGAATTGACACAAAATTTGGACACAAGACACCTCTCAGGCCAACGAGTGACCATCACTCATAAAAACACTGAAAAACAAAGCAGAAGGGACTTTAAAAGCCCAAAAATGAAAAACACATTACAGCACATGTGCTAAATCATATATATACACATATACACACACACAAAACACATATACACAGACTGGGCCACAGCAATGCATGGCAGGGGACGGCTAGTATGTGTGTGTGTGTGTGTGTGTGTGTGTGTGTATAAATGTAATGTTAGTTTGTGGGATCAACATAACCCAAAAACCACTGGAAGAATTGACACCAAATGTGGACACAAGACACCTCTCAGGCCAACAAGTGACCATCACTCATAAAAACACTGGAAAACACAGCAAAAGAGACTTTAAAAGCCAAAAAACAAAAAATACATTACAACACAAAGCCACATATATAAATGCAAACACACATATATAGTAATGTATACAAATATATATACACACATATACACATATATACATGCAAAAACACATATAAACTGACTGGGCCACAGCAACGCATGGCAGGGGATGGCTTGTGTGTGTGTGTGTGTGTGTGTGTGTATGTATATGTATGTGTGTGTGTGTATATATATATATTACAAAAACAAAACACCCATCCTTCCACATTCCCATTGCTCTTGCACAACCTGTAATGCCATATCAGTGTGAAACCACAAGAGTTCAATAGAGTCACGGCTCTGCCTGTAACAACAGCAGAAGCATCGTACACATTGTCCCACTTTGATCCTGGATCTGACCCATCATATATTGCATTGTGTCATCCATGGCGTCCCAACCTTGCACCCAGGTTGCATCAGATGCCAGGCATTGGGCTCTAGGTTCTTCCTCCCCTTCTGTGACTTGCCTTCTTGTTCTGACTCTGCACTGAGTTCCTGGAGATGGTGACACCCTTGGCTTTGTTGTTGTCCTTGCACCCCGTCCCCTTCTTGCAGTGTGCCAGATCTTGCCCAAAGGCGTGGTCTCGGTCCTGGGTCCGGCGTCCAGCCCGGCCTCGGCCTCCATCGTCAGCCACATCTGCGGAGAGAAAGAGGTAAGTGGTCATCCCAGTGCTGCTCTACTGGGGGGGGGGGGGGGTTGGTCCACCACGTTTAGGTGAGCCCCCAAATCTGGACCCTTAGAAGAGAAGAGTTTTCATTGTGCACCGTACAACGAAATTGAACACCATCCCCAATATGCATTATTATATATGTATAATTAAAACAAAAACCAAAAACACCCATGCTTCCCTATTCTAGTCCCTATTGCACAGCCCCTCACGGCAATGTATTGGTGAATGGATGGATTGAATGATCAATAGATGGGTTGGTGATAGAGAAATAGGTAGATGATAGAGAAAGATATAGGTGAAGAGATAGAGAGATGGAGAAGAGAAATGTATTGATTAATAGATGGATAGGTAGGTAGGTAAGTAGGTAGATAAAGACACAGGTGAAGAGATGGAGAAAGAAACATTGGTGGATGGATAGATAGATGATAGGTAGGTAGGTAGATAGATAGATAGATAGATAGAGAAAGATACAGGTGAAGAGATGGAGAGATAGAGAAAGAGAGAAATGTATTGGTGAATAGATGGATAGGTAGATAGCTTCACACAGGTGAAGAGACGGAGAAAGAGATAAACATTGGTGAATGGATGGATGATTGGATAGATAGATAGATAGATAGATAGATAGATAGATAGATAGATACAGGTAAAGAGATAGAGAGATGGAGAAGAGAAATGTATTGATTAATAGATGGATAGGTAGATAGATAGATAGATAGATAGATAGATAGATAGATAGAGGCATAGATGAAGAGACAGAGAAAGAGAAACACATTCATTGGTGGATAGAGGGATTTATAGATGATAGATAGATAGATAGATAGATAGATAGATAGATAGAGATTCAGGTAAAGAGATAGAGAGATGGAGAAGAGAAATGTATTGATTAATAGATGGATAGGTAGATAGATGGATAGATAGATAGATAGATAGATAGATAGATAGATAGAGGCATAGATGAAGAGACAGAGAAAGAGAAACACATTCATTGGTGGATGGAGGGATGGATAGATGATAGATAGATAGATAGATAGATAGATAGATAGATAGATAGATAGAGATTCAGGTAAAGAGATAGAGAGATGGAGAAGAGAAATGTATTGATTAATAGATGGATAGGTAGATGGATAGATGGATGGATGGATAGATAGATAGATAGATAGATAGATAGATAGATAGATAGACAGACAGAGGCACAGGTGAAGAGACAGAAAGAGAAACATTGGTGAATGGATGGATGGATACATAGATGATAGATAGATAGATAGATAGATAGATAGATAGATAGATAGATAGATAGATAGACAGGGAAAGGCACAGGTGAAGAGACAGAGAGATGGAAAAGAGAAATATATTGGTGAATAGATGGATAGATAGATAAGTAGGTAGATAAAGACACAGGTGAAGAGATGGAGAAAGAGAGAAACATTGGTGAATGGATGGATAGATAGATAGATAGATAGATAGATAGATAGATAGATAGATAGATGGAAGACACGATGAAAAGATGGAGAAAGAGAGAAATGTATCGGTGAATGGATGGATAAATGATCAGATAGATGGGTTTGATGGATTGAGAAATAGGTAGATGATAAAGACACAGGTGGATGGATAGAGAGATGGAGAAGGGAAACGTATTGGTGAATGGGTGGATAGATAGACGGATGGATAGATAGACAGACAGACAAAGAAAGACACAGGGGAAGAGATGGAGAGACAGAGAAAGAGGGAAACACTGGTGGATGGATGGATGGAGGGATAGAGACAGACAGCCTCTCCTTAAAGACTTCCATGGAGTCCTAGAGTTGTAAGAGGGTGTCGTGGGAAAGCGTTGGGCTTGAGGTGCCTTGCCTTGCTTTCCTTGCAGATCCCGCACGTGAAGGTGGGCCCCGAGGAGACCCCCAAGCTGCAGTACCTGCGCTTTGCCTCGGTCAGCCTGTACCCCAGCAACGAGGACGTCAGCCTGGCCGTCTCCCGCATCCTCAAGTCCTTCAACTACCCCTCCGCCAGCCTCATCTGCGCCAAGGCCGAGTGTGAGCAAGGGCAGGGGGGTCGGGGTCGAGGGATCGGGGCCAATGGATCGGGGCTGGGGCTTCAGACAGGAAGAAGGCTCTCAGGAAGCCTAACTCTCTTGGATGCAGCCATCCCAGTCATTAGAGGTGACCATTAGGCCTGGGTAACCATGGAAAAATTTGGTTCTAAACTCGTTCCGTTTTTAGGTGACCCTTGCATTTCGTTTTTTTTAATAATTCCGAAATTTTCCTTTTAAAAATTTCGAAATATACAAAATTTCGTAAATTTCGAATCGATTCGTTAATGGCGGATGCAATTGTGCAATATGCTAAAAAACCCTCCAAATGGGACAGGGGGAACTTCTGAAGCTTCCCTCTCCCTCTGTTGTTGACTGTTGGTGTGATAAAACAAACAACAACTATAAAACTTGCACCAGACATGCGAAAATAATTACGAAAAAATTACGAAAAAATTACGAAATAATTTCGAAATAATAACGAAACAATAACGAAATAAATTGAAAAAATTGTTTTGAATCTAATTTACTCCTCACACTATTCCTGCATGGTTCAATATTGGATCGTAAGCTAATTTAAATACGAATGAATAACGAATTACGAAATTAACGAACGAAACCGCCCAGGCCTAGTGACCATAGATGCCTATTCAAGGTGCCACTGGGAGACCCGCTTGGAGTCTCCTTGGGGAGAGGAAAGAATAACATCAACATAACATCATCATCAACAACAACAACAATAGATGCAATAATAACAGAAACAACAGCTTGTGGATCCAGTTGGGAGACCCACATCTAGTCTCCTTTGGGAGAGAAAAGGCAGGATGATGATGGTGATGATGATGATGATGATGATCATTATCATCATCGATGCTTGCAGGTGCAATTGGGAGACCTGCTTTGAGTCTCCTTTGGGAAGAGAAAAAACAGGATATAAATAACAACAGAAACAACAACAATAATAGATGCAACAAGAAGAAAAACAATAGCTTGCAGATCCAGTTGGGAGACCTGTGTTTAGGCTCCTTTGGGAGAGAAAAAATAGGACGATGTGGAGGAGGAACAGGATGATGATAATTATAATAGATGCTTGTAGATGCAGCTGAGGGACCTGCATTGAGTCTCCTTTGGGAGAACAAAAAACACGATGTAAATAACAACAACAACAACAACAACAACAACAATAGACGCTTGCAGATGCAGCTGGGAGACCTGCTTTGAGTCCCCTTTGGGAAAGAAAAAACAGGATGTAAATAATAACAACAACAATAACAACAACAATAATAATAGGTGCTTGCAGCTGGGAGACCTGCTTTGAGTCTCCTTTGGGAAAGTAAAAATAGCATGTAAATAATAATAACAACAACAACAACAACAACAATAATAGGCACTTGCACATACAGCTGGGAGACCGGCTTTGATTCTCCTTTGGGAGAGAAAAAACAGGATGTAAATAATAATAATAATAACAACAACAACAATAGGTGCTTGCAGATGAAGCTGGGAGACCTGCTTTGAGTTTCCTTTGGGAAAGAAAAACCAGGATGTAAATAATAATAATCATCATCATAATAGTAATAACAATATCAGCAACAATGACAATAATAGATGCTTGCGGATGCAGCTGGGAGTCCTGCTTTGATTCTCCTTTGGGAGAGAAAAAACCAGGATGTAAATAATAATAATAACAACAGTAACAACAACAACAACAACAACAATAGGCGCTTGCGGATGCAGCTGGAAGACCGGCTTTGATTCTCCTTTGAGAGAGAAAAAACAGGATGTAAATAATAATAATCATAATAATAACAACAACAGTAACGACAACGACAACAATAGACGCTTGCGGATGCAGCTGGGAGACCTGCTTTGAGTTTCCTTTGGGAGAGAAAAAACAGGATGTAAATAATAATAATCATAATAATAACAATATCAACAACGACAACAATAGACGCTTGCGGATGCAGCTCGGAGGCCCGCTTTGAGTCTCCTTTGGGAGAGAAAAAACAGGATGTAAATAATAATAATTATCATAATAATAATAACAATATCAACAATGACGATAATAGACGCTTGCGGATGCAGTTTGGAGACCCGCTTTGAGTCTCCTTTGGGAGAGAAAATGCACAATATCAATACTAATACCAGGAACACTATGCAACACGATTTTGGTTCCTGGGTTATCAATGTCTTTTCCTAATTGGTTCTATTATAGAAACATGGGAAAAGTTTCTTAAGCTGCAAAAATGCTTTTTCTGTAGGAGGAAGGGAGGGAGACCATCCTTGCTCTAGTTCTTCAATGAGTATCTTAACCAATTCAACTTAGTTTGTGGCAGCCACAAAAACAGCAAAGTTCCTGGAGTAGAGCAACTCCTTTCAAAGTAAGGAGTTCACACAATTAAACAGGAAATAACAGGTTCAAACCAGGGACAGAACATTTTAAATTGCATTACATTTTATTTTATTTATTTGGTATGCTTGTATACCGCTAATATCTCAGCCTGTGCGGCGACTCATTGCGGTTTACAACATGTTAAAATATACAATTCATTTAAGCATATAAAATTAAAATAAAAATACATACAAAAAACATACACAGTATTGGGCCACCAATACAGATCGGGACATCTCATAGTTAAAATCATCATCCAATTCGTTATCTTGATTGCTAATCCATGGTCAGATAAAACATCACATCGAAGGTCAATTGAAGACTTGCTCAAACATCCAGGTTTTTAGTTTTTTCCTAAATGCCATTAGCGAGGTGGCTGATCTTAATTCAGTAGGGAGGGCATTCCAAAGCCGGGGGGCCACCACAGAAAAGGCCCTATCTCTCGTTCCCACGAGCCGCACCTGTGAAGCAGGTGGGATAGAGAGAAGGGCTTCTCCTGAAGATCTAAGGGTCCTGGTGGGCTGATAGGCCGAGATACGTTCGGATAGGTATGTAGGGCCAGAACCGTTTAGGGCTTTAAAGGTCAAAACCAGCACTTTGAATTGGGCTCGGTAGCTAATCGGTAGCCAGTGAAGCTGGTACAGCAGAGGAGTTGTGTGCTCCCTGCGTCCAGCCCCTGTTAATACCATGGCTGCCGCCCGTTGGACTAGTTGGAGCTTCCGGGCCGTCTTCAAAGGCAACCCCACATAGAGAGCGTTGCAGTAATCAAGACGGGATGTAACCAGAGCGTGGACTACCGTGGCCAAGTCAGACTTCCCAAGGTACGGTCGCAGTTGGCGCACGAGTCTTAACTGTGCGAATGCTCCCCTGGTCACCGCCGAAACCTGGGGCTCCAGGCTCAGCGATGAGTCCAGGATCACACCCAAACTGCGAACCTGTGTCTTCAGGGGGAGTGCAACCCCGTCTAACACAGGCTGTAACCCTATACCCTGTTCGGCCTTGCGACTGACCAGGAGCACCTCTGTCTTGTCTGGATTCAATTTCAATTTGTTCGCCCCCATCCAGACCGTCACAGCGGCCAAGCACCGGTTCAGGATTTCGACAGCCTCCTTAGTAGCAGGTGGGAAGGAGTGACAGAGTTGGACATCATCTGCGTACAGATGACACCGCACTCCGAAACTCCGGATGATCTCACCCAGTGGCTTCATGTAGATGTTAAACAACATGGGGGACAGTATTGAACCCTGAGGAACCCCACAAGACAAAGGTTGTGGGGTAGAGCAGGAGTCCCCCAGTGACACCTTCTGAGACCGACCCTCGAGGAATGACCGGAGCCACTGCAAAACAGTACCTCCGAGACCCATTCCCGCGAGGCGTCCCAGAAGGATACCGTGGTCGACGGTATCGAAGGCCGCTGAGAGGTCGAGTAGCACCAACAGGGACACACTCCCCCTGTCGAGCTCCCGACGGAGATCATCCACTAAGGCGACCAAGGCTGTCTCGGTACCATGTCCCGGCCTAAAGCCAGACTGTGCCGGATCTAGATAATCCGTGTCTACCAAGAATGCCTGGAGTTGTGAGGCCACCACACGTTCCATGACTTTGCCCAAAAAGGGAAGATTGGAAACAGGCCGATAGTTTACCAATTGAGTGGGGTCCAGTGATGGCTTCTTCAACAGCGGTTTTATCACAGCTTGCTTTAAGCTGGCTGGAAAAATGCCTTCCCGAAGGGAGGCATTAACCACCACCTTAACCCACTCGGCCAATCCCCCTCTGGCCTCCTTTAGAAGCCAGGATGGGCAGGGGTCTAGGATGCATGTGGTGGCTCTCATCCCTCCAAGCACCTTGTCCACATCCTCGGTTTGAACCAATTGAAATGAATCCATCAAAATCGGACAAGCAGATGCTCGTGTTACATCCTCAGAGACTGCCGTTAATGCGGCGTCCAGTCCAGAGCGGATCAAAGCGACTTTGTCTGCAAAGAACCGAGCAAAAGCTTCACAGCGAGCAGCCGAGTCATCAGGGCACCCATCCTGAATGGTGGGTTTTAAAAGGCCTCTGACAACTCGGAACAGTTCAGCCGGACGGTTCTTTGCAGACGCAATAGTGGCCGTGAAGAAAGTTTTCTTAGCGGCTCTTATTGCCGCGGCATATGACCTTAAAAAGGCCACAAACCGTGTTCGGTTTGACTCGCTCGGATCCGAACGCCACACGCTCTCTAGTTCCCTCTTCTTTCGCTTCAACACCGCCAGCTCCTCAGTAAACCAAGGGGCCGGTTTAGATCGGCTACTTGAGAGGGGACGTTCTGGAGCGATCGTGTCTATTGCCCTGGTCATCTCCCCATTCCAGAGAGCGACCAGGGCATCAACAGGATCACCAACCGCGGTGGCGGGAAAATCCCCAAGAGCCATCAGGAATCCTTCCGGATCCATAAGCCTCCTGGGGCGGACCAATTTAATAGGTCCTCCACCTCTGCGGAGGTTAGGGGGTGCAGTAAGTCTAAAGCTGACCAGGAAGTGGTCGGTCCATGGCAACGGAGAGATGGATAACTCCTCAACACCGCCACCTTCCTCCCATCCCTGACAGAAAACCAAGTCCAATGTATGTCCAGCACTGTGGGTGGGGCCAGATACTTGTTGGGACAGACCCATGGTCGCCATGGTAGACATGAAGTCCTGAGCCGCTCCCGTTAGGGCAGCCTCAGCATGGACATTGAAGTCCCCCAGCACAAGCAGCCGCTGGGACTCCAATGCCAGGTCCGAGACTACCCCCGCTAGCTCAGGTAGGGAGACTGTAGTGCAGCGAGGTGGACGGTACACTAACAGAATCCCTAATCTGTCCCGGTCACCCACCCTCAGGTGGACGCATTCAAAATTTGTTGACTGCGGGATGGGGGTCCTGGTCAGAGAAATAGAATCTCTATAGACTACTGCAACCCCGCCTCCCCGCCCTCCGGATCTCGGTTGATGCTGCACAGAGAACCCGGGTGGACAAAGCTGGGTCAGATTTACACCTCCAGCTTCGTCCAGCCAGGTTTCCGTGATGCACGCCAGATCTGCCCGCTCATCCAAGATTAAATCCTGGATGACAGTTGTTTTGCCGTTGACAGATCTGGCGTTCAACAGCACCACTTTCAATCCCGAGGGACCGCCATCCTGGTTACACCTGCTTACCGTATCAGGAGACCGATTTGGGATTACTAAAGTTGTTCCACGTTCCCTAGGCCGAATTAAAGGTCTCCTTTTCCCGTATCTCCCCTTCCCCACCACGACTTCTATGGGGGCTCCTCGGTGACGGAAGCCTCTCCCTCCTCCATGACGCATTTGGTGCTTATACTAATAAACCAGGGATCGTTATGGTTTACATACGATGTTATAATTGCATTTTGCCATAGCTTATCCTTCCAGGTGTACTTCAGTCCCGTTAAGCTATATTCAAGATCCCTCGCACTATTCCATTTATCCTTACCCACATATAAAATTAGCAACCAAGTCAACAGCTGCCAAGGAGCAGATGGAAACATGGGTGGTAGAAGTTACACACAGTTAGAGCAGGGATTACGCTGTTAAATTACTGATGGTGTTTTAACACAATATAATAGAACAACAATATAAATGCGATGGCTTAATAACCATTGTGTAATATAACAACAACAACAACAATAATAGAAACGTGGGTAATAATAATAATAATAATAATAATAATAATAATAATAATAATAGCTTGGAGTCAATGGAATGGCCCCAGAAGAGGAGGCCTTCTCCGCAGAGTTTCCTTGCAAGAGTTTCCCGGAAATTAGCATGCCAAACAGTGTTGATATCAATGGGCACAAGATGTACCCATGTATGTACATGTATGTGCATATGTGTATATATATTTTCATTCCATTGGATGTATTTGTCCTGCTGCTGCCCTTGTATTTGGAGCCCAGTCCTGTGGTGGGGGTGGTGGTTTGCAGTTGGGGGGGGGGAGGTGTCTCCTGGCTGACCTTTGACCTCAGCTTGGCCTCTGACCTTGGTGCCCCCTCTGCCCCCCCTCCTTGCAGGCCTGCTGCGTCTGGAGGAGTTGGTGCGCCAGTTCCTGATCTCCAAGGAGACGCTCTCCATCCGGATGCTGGATGACACCAACGACCCCACGCCGCTCTTGAAGGAGATCCGGGATGACAAAGTCTCCACCATCATCGTGGACGCCAACGCCTCCGTCTCCTATCTCATCCTCAAGAAGGTCAGAAGAGCTTGGGTTGGCATTGCTGTCCTTCGGGGAGCCGGGTGGAGTGGTCCTCGGCAGAGGGAGAACCCCCAACAATTTATGATATGCAGATGACACCATACTACTATCAGGAAACAGCAAAGGCTCAGAACAGTTACTGAAGAATACTTTAAAGCAGGCCTGGGCCAACTTTGGCCCTTCTTCCTTCCAGGTGGTTTGGACTCCAACTCCCACTATTCCTAACAGCTGGTAGGTTGATAGGAATTGTGGGAGTTGAAGTCTAAAATACCTGGAGGGAGGGCTGAAGTTGGCCTGTGTCTATCTATACAAGTTGGGTGGAGTGGTCTTCAGCAGAGGGAGAACCCCCAACAACTTATGATACGCAGATGACACCATACTACTATCAGGAAAGAGCAAAGGCTCGGAACAGTTACTGAAGAATACTTTAGAGCAGGCCTGGGCCAACTTTGGCCCTCCTTCCCTCCAGGTGGTTTGGACTCCAACTCCCACTATTCCTAAGAGCTGGTAGGCTGTTAGGAATTGTGGGAGTTGAAGTCCAAAACACCTGGAGGGAGGGCTGAAGTTGGCCTGTGTCTATCTATACAAGCTGGGTGGAGTGGTCCTCGGCAGAGAGAGAACCCCCAACAACTTATGATATGCAGATGACACCATACTATTATCAGGAAACAGCAAAGGCTTGGAACAGTTACTGAAGAATACTTTAAAGCAGGCCTGGGCCAACTTTGGCCCTCCTTCCCTCCAGGTGGTTTGGACTCCAATTCCCACAATTCCTAAGAGCTGGTAGGCTGTTAGGAATTGTGGGAGTTGAAGTCTAAAACACCTGGAGGGAGTCCACTGTGTCTATCTATACTTATTTATTTGTCGTGTCATCAGCAACCATACCATTGTATGACATTTCTAACAGAACAAAACAAACACAGAGATTAAAAACAAAACAAAAAAACCCACAGATTTTGCAAACTTGGTAGTTGGTTAAATGTCCTTTGATCAGTATCTGGCCACTTGGAGTGCCTCTGGTGTGGCCGCAAGAAGGTCCTCCCTGGTGCATGTGGCAGGGCTCAGGTTGCATTGCAGCAGGTGGTCAGTGGTTTGCTCTTCTCCACACTCGCATGTCATGGATTCCACCCTGTAGCCCCATTTCTGAAGGTTGGCTCTGCATCTCGTGGTGCCAGAGCGCAGTCTGTTCAGTGCCTTCCAAGTCGCCCCGTCTTCCGTGTGCCCAGGGGGAGTCGCTCATCTGGTATCACCCATGGATTGAGGTTCTGGGTTTGAGCCTGCCACTTTTGGACTCTCGCTTGCTGAGGTGTTCCAGCGAGTGTCTCTGTATATCTAAGAAAACTATGTCTTGATTTAAGTCGTTGACATGCTGGCTAAGACCCAAACAAGGGATGAGCTGGAGATGTCTCTGCCTTGGTCCTTTCACTATTGGCTGCTACTTCCCGGCAGATGTCAGGTGGTGCAATACCGGCTAAGCAGTGTAATTTCTCCAGTGGTGTGGGGCACAGACACCCTGTGATAATGCGGCATGTCTCATTAAGAGCCACATCCACTGTTTGAGCATGGTGAGATGTGTTCCACACTGGGCATGCGTACTCAGCAGCAGAGTAGCACAGCGCAAGGGCAGATGTCTTCACTGTGTCTGGTTGTGATCCCCAGGTTGTGCCATCATCTATACTGATGATGATGGATAATGATGATGATTCCGCCAAGTAACACGATGTTTGTTCCTTCTGCTTCTCCGCTTCTAGGCCTCTGAGCTGGGCATGACCTCCGCTTTCTACAAATACATCCTGACCACGATGGTGAGTAACGACTGCATGGACTCTTATGCGCTGTCGAATCTCATGCGCGCCTCATTTTGCAAGACCCTGAAACCAAAGAAGGTATTTGCTGCCAAATGTCATGCACCACGGCAAAAAGTGTCACCTTTGTCATTTGGCACCACTTACAGTTGTGCATACTTAGAATCCCTTCCAGCAACGGAAAAGGAAACCTCGGGGTGCATTTATGCTGTGCAACGAATCACTTAAACTGACTCAGTTGAATGCTATGGCGTCATGGGGGTGTCGTTTTGCAAGGCCAGAATCACTAGCTTGTTGTAGGTTTTTTCGGGCTATATGTCCATGTTCTGGAGGCATTCTCTCCTGACGTTTCGCCTGCATCTATGGCAAGCATCCTCAGAGGTTGTGAGGTCTGTTGGAACCTTATTTATTTATTTATTTATTTATTGACAGTATTTCTATTCCGCCCGTCTCCTCACCCCACAGGGGTCTCAGGGTGGATTACAATGTACACATACATGACAAACATTCAATGCCAGAGACACACAACACATAGAGACAGACACTCAGAGGCTATTTAACATTCCAGTCCCTTCACCGTCCATCTGCAACACCAATGAAGTACTTTCCGCATTCCCCACATGCTTTGCTGAAGATTTTCTATGGCCTCGTAAATTTGTTAAATTAGCCTCCCCACACATAGGTGGGACCTAAATTTCCTACTTGACAGATGCAAGTGTCTTTCGGGTTGCAAAGGTCGACAACAACCTACACAAAATTGGTCGGAAGCTCACTCCGACCTGGGTTGGCTTCGAACTCGTGACCTTTCGGTCAGTAGTGATCTTAATGCTGCTGACTCCCAGCCAGCTGTGCCAAAGTCCCGGTGCAAACTTTTCATCGTTGTTCCCATGAGTAAATAAAAAGGGGGACCAAGGGGACCCCAATAACTATAAACCATTATTATTATTTGAAACACAACAAGAGTCCACAGCAGACACTCTGCTGGCTGTTGAATTGAATCACATGTCAGACACATCACTAGATACAGAATCCTAGAGTTGGAAGGGGCACCCAAAGGCCATCCAGTCCAACCCCCTTCTTTCTGTCAGGCAGGGTCACAATCAAAGCTTTCCCAGCAGATGGCTATCCAGCTATAGATACAGATAGATATGGCATACACACACACACACACACACACTAGATACAGAATCCTAGAGTTGGAAGGGGCACCCAAAGATCATCCAGTCCAACCCCCTTCTTCTGTCAGGCAGGGTCACAATCAAAGCTTTCCCAGCAGATGGCTATCCAGCTATAGATACAGATAGACATGGCATACACACACACACACACACTAGATACAGAATCCTAGAGTTGGAAGGGGCACCCAAAGGCCATCCAGTCCAATTCCCTTCTTACTGTCAGGCAGGGTCACAATCAAAGCCTTCCCAGCAGATGGCTATCCAGCTATAGATACAGATAGACATGGCATATTATACAAACACACACACACACACACATACACAAGATACAGAATCCTGGAGTTGGAAGGGACCCCCAAAGACTATCCAGTCCAACCTCTTTCTGCCAGGCAGGGTCACAATCAAAGCCTTCCCAACTTCCCAAGTGTCTAGGACTATTATTATTATTATTATTATTATTATTATTATTATTATTATTATTATGTGATACACAACAAGATTAGTACACATCAGAAAAGATCACGATACTGGCTTTTGTATAGGATCACACATTGGACACTTCCCACGAGTCTAGGACTGTGTGATGTATCAGCGAATAATGCGTGCAGATCCCAGTAAGGTGGCCTTTTGCAGCTGGCAGGTGGTGATTTCGTCAGCGCCGATTGTGTTTAAGTGCAGGCCAAGGTCTTTAGGCACTGCACCCAGTGTGCCCATCACCACTGGGACCCCCTTGACTGGTTTGTGCCAAAGTCTTTGCAGTTCAATCTTCAAATTATTATTATTTTACTGACACAAAAGCACCGTGTGTCACAGCAAACGAGATCTCTATGCTGGATTTCGTATCACAAAATCACAAGTCGAACACTTCCCAAGCGTCTATGTGATGTATTTCCAAATGATGCGTGCAATCCAGGTGGTCCCAGTGGGGATTGGCACACTGGGTGCCATGCCAAAAGATCTCAGTCAACATTAGGAAACCATCAACATGGACAAAATCATGATCTGTCAACTGCGTGCAGTTATTTATTTATCGTGTCATCAGCAACCATACCATTGAATTTCAATTCTAGCAGAACAAAACAAACACACAGATTAAAAAGAAAAGAAAAGAAAAAACACACAGATTTTGCAACTTGGTAGTTGGTTAAATGTCCTTTGACCAGTCTCTGTCCCCTTGGAGTGCCTCTGGTATTGCCGCAAGGAGGTCCTCCATTGTGCATGTGGCTGGGCTCAGGTTGCATTGCAGCAGGTGGTGAGCAGTTGGCTCTTCTCCGCACTCGCATGTCATGGATTCCACTTTGTAGCCCCATTTCTGAAGGTTGGCTCTGCATCTCGTGGTGCCAGAGCGCAGTCTGTTCAGCGCCTTCCAAGTCACCCAGTCCTCTGTGTGCCCTGGGGGGAATCTCTCATCTGGTATCATATGGGTCTGAGCCTGCCACTTTTGGACTCTCGCTTGCTGGGGTGTTCTAGCGAGTGTCTCTGTAGATCTTAGGAAACTATTTCTTGATTTCAGTCATTGATGTGCTGGCTGAGACCCAAACAGGGGATGAGCTGGAGATGTCTCTGCCTTGGTCCTTTCACTATTGGCTGCCACTTCCCGGTGGATGTCAGGTGGTGCAATACCGGCTAAGCAGTGTAATTTCTCCAGTGGTGTGGGGCGCAGACACCCCATGATAATGCGGCATGTCTCATTCAGAGCCACATCCACTGTTTGAGCGTAGTGAGATGTGTTCCACACTGGGCATGCGTACTCAGCAGCAGAATAGCACAGCGCAAGGGCAGATGTCTTCACTGTGTCTGGTTGTGATCCCCAGGTTGTGCCAGTCAGCTTTCGTATGAGATTGTTTCTAGCACCCACTTTTTGCTTGATATTCAGGCAGTGCTTCTTGTAGGTAAGGGCGCGGTCCAGGGTGACTCCCAGGTATTTGGGTGTGCTGCAATGCTCCCGTGGGATTCCTTCCCAGGTGATCCTCAGAGCTTGGGATGCTTGCCCATAGCATTGAGCCAGTGCAGGTGGTCCTTGTGACAGAAGTTCCAGTGAATCCTTTGGACCACTGTTCCGTCTTCCAGGAGCATGGTTTACATTGCCTTTTAGCTGCATGGGTTAGCATTCTTTTGCATCTCCCCAGGGTTGCTACAATTTCAGCTGCACCCTGAAAGTTAACAGCATCAGAGGCTGGAAAGCCAGCCTGCATTGGTTGCAGCTATTGGTTTAGAAAGTATCTCTTTGGGTTTAGAGACCACCCTTTTTCCTAGGGCTTGATATCTCCATTTTGGAATCTCCCTTGCCTCCTTCAGTTTTAGAGAAAAGCCTCAGGTGTGCTGTAAGGCTAGTCAGGGAGCTCTGAAAAAATCATTGTAAGTACAATTGAGTAAAGGAAAGGATTGAGATTGAGTGATTGAGTGATACAGATAAAGAAGCTAATTGAGTTATAGATAGCAATTGAGATATAGAAAAGTTATTGAATGTTATTGAGCAGTACTTCATCTCCAAAGCTAACCTTGAGCTATAGATAGGGAAAAACCTGTTTTTCTAACCATAGTAGCTCAGGGTTAGGGTGAAAGGATCCCAGGATATTTTCTACCTTTTGGGGAAGAGTTACCCCAGTAACTGAAGAAATAAGAAAGATCATTTCTATGGGTTGTTGTAGGTTTTTCCGGGCTATATGGCCATGTTCTGGAGGCAATTTTTCTTCTGACGTTTCGCCTGCATCTATGGCAAGCATCCTCAGAGATAGTGAGGTCTGTTGGAAGTAGGAAAAATGGGTTTATATATCTGTGGAATGACCAGGGTGGGACAAAGGACCTTTGTCTGCTGGGGCTAGGTGTGAATGTTTCAGCTGATCACCTTGATCAGCATTCAATGGCTTGGAAGTGCCTGGGGGGAATCTTTTGTTGAGAGTGATTTTATGTGCCTGTTTCTTTCCCCTCTGTTGTTTTGCTGTTGTAATTTTTTTTGTTTTGCTGTTGATTATTTCTATGGTTTCACCAATTGACTGTTTTGTTTGTAACTTGGACAAGCGGTGCCAAGTCTGCAAGGACTTTGAGAAATAAATATTCTGTGTTGGTGTTCAAACCTGTAGTAGCCTCAGTTGCTGGGAATCTCAAGCTTCTAAAGAAAGACCCCCGCGGTCCGCCCAGACAAAGAGAGAAGCACATCTTAGTCTTATTTCTATAGGATCTGGGTGTGACGGCACAGCCACAGAGTTGTGCCTTTGTTTGTAGTCCGTCTGTTCGATTTTCTTGCGGCAGCTGAGGATACAATCAATGGTTTCATCCGCTTCCTTGCACAGTCTGCATTTTGGCTCATCAGCTGATTTTCCAATCCTGGCCTTAATTGCATTGGCTCCGATGGCTTGCTCCTGGTTGTTGTTGTTGATAGTAGCTCAGGGTTAGGGTGAAAGGATCCCAGGATATTTTCTACCTTTTGGGGAAGAGTTACCTCAGTAACTGAAGAAATAAGAAAGATCATTTCTATGGTTTCACCAATTGACTGTTTTGTTTGTAACTTTGACAAGCTGTGCCAAGTCTGCAAGGACTTTGAGAAATAAATATTCTGTTTTGGTGTTCAAAGCCTGTAGTAGCCTCAGTTGCTGGGAATCTCAAGCTTCTAAAGAAAGACCCCCGCGGTCCGCCCAGACAAAGAGAGAAGCACATCTTAGTCTTATTTTTATAGGATCTGGGTGTGACGGCACAGCCACGGAGTTGTGCCTTTGTTTGTAGTCCATCTGTTCAATTTTCTTGCAGCAGCCGAGGATACAAACAATGGTTTCATCCGCTTCCTTGCACAATCTGCATTTTGGCTCATCAGCTGATTTTCCAATCCTGGCTTTAATTGCATTGGTTCTGATGGCTTGCTCCTGGTTGTTGTTGTTGTTGTTATTAGGAACACAACAAGATGTGGCCAAAATGTATACAAAACATCTGTTAGACTCTCCTGGGGATGCTGAGAGATGTTGTGGCCCCGTTCCTCTCCCTTTGCAGTATGTTTACTTGTATATCTATGGGGAGGGATGTGTTTCTCACCCTCTCTCAGCCCACCTGGGACCCCCAGGGGATGCGCAAGGGAGAGCCATGCATTCGCAAGCAGGACGTACACAGCTGAACCAACGCGGCTTAGCAAACACTCCCTTCCAACTATTGTTAAGGAGGAACCTAGAGTGGGTTCTAAACAGTCTCCATTCCAAGTTGTGAAGGAGGAACAGGACAGCGGTGGTGCTTTTCGGAGTTTAATCGATTTGTGTAACTGCTTTATTGGTTTTAATTCTATGTTTATAGGCGTTAGGTTTTAATTCATATATTGCTGTGGGCTTTTTTTTTTAGTGTTAGCCACTTTGGGACCTGTTTGGCAGAGAAGAAGCATGCAATACTAACAACAGCAGCAGCAACAACAACAATAATAGAAGGCAATAATAATAATAATAATAATAATAATGGAGAATAAGCATGCAATAATAATAATAATAATAATAATAATGGAAAATAAGCATGCAATAGTAATAATAATAATAATGGAAAATAAGCATGCTGTAATAATAATAATAATAATAGAAGACAATAATAATAATGGAAAATAAGCATGCAATAATAATAATAATAATGGAAAATAAGCATGCTATAGTAATAATAATAATAATAATAATAATAATAGAAGACAATAATAATAATGGAGAATAAGCACACTATAATAATAATAGAAATAATAATAATAATAATGGAAGGCAATAATAATAGAAAATAAGCATGCAATAATAATAATAATAATAATGGAAAATAAGCATGTTATAATAATAATAATAATAATAATAATAATGGAGAATAAGCACACAATAATAATAATAATAGAAATAATAATAATGGAAGGCAATAATAATAATGATAATAATAATAGAGAATAAGCATGCAATAATAATAATAACAACAATAATAATAATAGAAGACAATAATAATAATAATAATAATAATAATAATAGAGAATAAGCACGCTATAATAATAATAATGGAAGGCAATAATAATAATAATAATAATAATAGTAATGGAGAATAAGCATGCAATAATAATAATAATAGAAGATAATAATAATTATGGAGAATAAGCACACAATAATAATAATAATAGAAATAATAATGGAAGGCAATAATAATGATAATAATAATAATGGAGAATAAGCACACAATAATAATAATAATAATAATAATAATAATAATAATACAACAGTGGAATATGTTGCTGTTTGAGAGTCTGGTGGAATCTCCTTCCTTCATTGGAGGGTTTTTAAACAGAGGCTGGATGGATGGCCATCTGTTGGGATGGATCAGATTGTGCCTTCTTTTCTGGCAGAAAAAGGTTGGACTGGGTGGCCTCATGGGTCCCCTATCAAGGGAGTCTCATTGAGTTTTTTTTTGTGTCAGGAGCGGCTTGAGAAACTACAAGTTGCTTCTGGTGTGAGAGAATTGGCCGTCTGCAAGGACAAGTGTTTGATGTTTTACCATCCTTGTGAGTGAGAGGGAGCTGAAGCTGACAGAGGGAGCTCAAGACACTCTCCTCAGCTTTGAACCTGTTGGTCAGCAGTCCTGCTGGCACAAGGGTTTAACCCATTGCACCACCAGGGTCTCCGGGACTCATAGAGTGAATTGAGAGTTTGGGTGGGCATCTGTCGGAAGGGATCGGATTGTGTCTTTTTACGTCTGACCGAAAGGGGGTTGGACTGGATGGCCTTTGTGTGCCTGTCCCTTCCCACTCTGGGATTTTTTGGTTCTGTCGTTCCTGCAAAGCGTTTTGCTGCTGTTTTTGGGAGCCGCCGACCTTCCTTGGGTTTCTGGAACATGGGCTTGGCTTTGGCCGAGGCGAGAGGAGGTGACCCTTCCGTGGGGAGCCAGCCAAAGGCACACGTGGTTTTGGCAAGAACCCCAATGCGCGCATGCCACGTGGCCCCGGGGCCCAGCCTTGTCTCCCAAGGGCCGGAGCCGCGCCATTGCCTTCCCTTGATGGACCTTTGAAGGTGGAAGCCAGGCTGGTGGTGGAGATCCCAGGATGGGCAGCTGGCCAACGACCAGGCTTCGTGCCACAAGCCCCGCCGGACTGCCAGAAACCGGCCTCTGAAGGTCAACAGGGGCCCTTCCCTTTGGCTCTAATCCTCCTCCTCCTCTATCACTAGATTATTACTATTGGTGTTGTTGTTAGGAGACGCAATCAAAGCCCTCCCAGCAGATGGACATCCAGCCATAGACATGATAGACATGACGTATTAGATATACACACACACTAGATACAGAATCCTAGAGTTGGAAGGGGCACCCAAAGGCCATCCAGTCCAACCCCCTTCTTTCTTCCAGGCTGGGTCACAATCAAAGCTTTCCTAATAGATGGCCATCCAGCCATAGACATGACAGACATGGCATATTAGATACACACCCACACTAGAAACAGAATCCTAGAGTTGGAAGGGACCCCCAAAGGCCATCCAGTCCAACCCCCTTCTTTCTGCCAGGCTGGGTCACAATCAAAGCCTTCCCAATAGATGGCCATCCAGCCATAGACATGACAGACATGGCATATTAGATACACACACACACTAGATACAGAATCCTAGAGTTGGAAGGGACCCCCAAAGGCCATCCAGTCCAAAGCCCTTCTTTCTGCCAGGCAGGGTCACAATCAAATCCTTCCCAGCAGATGGCCATCCAGCCATAGACATGATAGGCATGGCATATTAGATACACACACACACTAGATACAGAATCCTGGAGTTGGAAGGAGCACCCAAAGGCCATCCAGTCCAACCCCCTTCTTTCTGCCAGGCAGGGTCACAATCAAAGCCTTCCCAATAGATGGCCATCCAGCCATAGACATGACAGACATGGCATATTAGATATACACACACACTAGATACAGAATCCTAGAGTTGGAAGGGACCCCCAAAGGCCATCCAGTCCAACGCCCTTCTTTCTGCCAGGCAGGGTCACAATTAAAGCCTTCCCAAACACATACACACACTAAATACAGAATCCTGGAGTTGGAAGGGACCCCCAAAGGCTATCCAGTCCAACCTCTTTCTGCCAGGCTGGGTCACAATCAAAGCCTTCCCAGCAGATGGCTATCCAGCTATAGATAGAGATAGACATGGCATATTATACAAACACACACACATACACAAGATACAGAATCCTGGAGTTGGAAGGGACCCCCAAAGGCCATCCAGTCCAACCTCTTTCTGCCAGGCAGGGTCACAATCAAAGCCTTCCCAACAGATGGCAATCCAGCTATAGATACAGATAGACATGGCATTATGTATATCTATACATACACACACTAGATACAAAATCCTAGAGTTGGAAGGAGCACCCAAAGGCCATCCAGTCCAACCCCCTTCTTTCTGCCAGTCAGGGTCACAATCAAAGCCTTCCCTACAGATGGCCACCCAGTTATAGATACAGATAGACATGGTGTTATATATATATATATATATATATATATATACACACACACACACACGATACAAAATCCTAGAGTTGGAAGGGGCACCCAAAGGCCATCCAGTCCAACCCCCTTCTTTCTGCCAGGCAGGAAGATACAATCAAAGCCCTCTGACAGATGACCATCCAGCCATAGATATAGATAGAAAGACATGATGGACACACACACACACAACCATAGAATTCAAAGGGACCCTCAAAGGACATCCAGTCCAACTCCCTTCTTTCTGCCAGGCAGGGTCACAATCAAAGCCTTCCCAACAGATAGCCATCCAGCCATAGATATAGATAGACATGACTGATATATATAGATATAGATATAGATGTAGATACAGAATCCTAAAGTTGGAAAGGGACCCCCAAAGGCCATCAAGTCCAGCCCCCTTCTGCCAGGCAGGAAGTCACAATCTAAGCACTCCTGACAGATGGCCACCCAGTCCTAAATATGATAAATAAACATTATGTGTGTTTGTGTGTGTGTGTGATAGGTACAGAATCCTGGAGTTGGAAAGGGAACGCAAAGGCCATCCAGTCCAACCCCCTTCTTTCTGCCAGGCAGGAAAATACAATCAAAGCCTTCTGACAGATGGCCATCCAGCTATAGATAGAAAGACATGACTGATACACACACATGCTTACACAGAACCATAGAATTCAAAAGGGCCACCAAAAGGCCATCTAGTACAACTCCCTTCTTTCTGCCAGGCAGGGTCACAATCAAAGCCTTCCCAAGAGATGGCCACCCAGTCATAAATATGATAAATAAACATGAAATAGATAGATAGATAGATAGAGAAATAGAGAGATAGAGAGATAGATAGAGAATCCTCGGGTTGGAAAGGGCACCCAAAGGCCATCCAGTCCACCCTTCCTTCTTTCTGCCAGGCATGAAGACACCACCCGATCCCACCCGGCCTTTGCTTAAGGACCTCCCTAGACCCAGAGTTGGAAGGGCCACCCAGCCCTGCATGGCCGATTGGGGGTGGACTAGATGGCCCCAGTGTGCTCCTCTCCGACCCTGTTATGTTTGTGTGAATTCACAGACTCCTTTGGAGCCCAGGCGTGGTCACTGTGCCTTTCTCTTTCTCTCTGCGTGTTGCAGGACTTCCCCATCCTGCACTTGGAGGGCATCGTGGACGACCACTCCAACGTCCTGGGCTTCTCCATGTTCAACACCAGCCACCCCTTTTACATGGAGTTCGTCCGCAGCCTCAACATGTCCTGGAGGGAGAACTGCGAGCTCAGCCCCTACCCGGGGCCCGCGGTAAGCGAGGCACACACGTGTGTCATGCGTGTGGAAGCGTGTTTGTGTGTGCAACAGTCTTGGACAGCAAAGGCTCCCAAAGGGACCCATTTAAGGTGGAATCAGGTGTCAAACAGGGATGATGTGTTATTGCCCCAACTTTATTTTCCATCTTCATCGCTATGATACTTCATCTTGTTGACGGGAAGCTTCCCACTGGAGTGGAAATCATCTAATGGACAGATAACAAGCTATTTAACCTCAGCAGACTAAATGAAAGCCAAAAGCAAGGTCACAACAACATCTGGTATAGAACTCCAATATGCTGATGACAACGTTGTCTGTGCACATTCAGAAGAAGACCTACAAACCACTCTTTTCCAGAAGCATACAAGAAGCTCAGCCTGACATTGAACATCGAGAAGACCAAAGTGCTCTTCCAGCAGTCACCAGCCAATCCCTCTCCAATGCCAGCAATACAGCTCAATGGTGTAACATTAGAAAATGTTGGCCATTTCCACTCCCTTGGCAACCCCCTCTCCACCAAAGTCAACATTGACATTGAAAGACAACACCTGAGCTCTGCGAGTGCAGCATTCTTCCGAATGAAGCAGAGAGCGTTTGAGGACTGGGACATCCGTAGGGAGACCAAGGCGCTTTTTCATAAAGCTATTGTCCTCCCAACCCTGCTCTACGCCTGCGAGATGTGGACTGTCTACAGACGTCAACATTGACACCGAAATACAACACCGCCTAAGCTCTGTGAGTGCAGCATTTTTCCGAATGAAGCAGAGAGTGTTTGAGGACCGGGACATCCATAGGGAGACCAAGGCGCTTGTTCATAAAGCTATTGTCCTCCCAACCCTGCTCTACACCTGCGAGATGTGGACTGTCTACAGACGTCAACATTGAAACCGAAATACAACACCGCCTGAGCTCTGCGAGTGCAGCTTTTTTTCGAATGAAGCAGAGAGTGTTTGAGGACTGGGACATCCGTAGGGAGACCAAGGCGCTTGTTCATAAAGCTATTGTCCTCCCAACCCTGCTGTACACCTGTGATATGTGGACTGTCTACAGACGTTAACACCGAAATACAATACCGCCTGACCTCTACGAGTGCAGCTTTTTTCCGAATGAAGCAGAGAGTGTTTGAGGACTGGGACATTTGTAGGGAGACCAAGGTGCTTGTTCATAAAGCTATTGTTCTCCCAACCCTGCTCCACACCTGCGAGATGTGGACTGTCTACAGACGTTGACACCGAAATACAACACCGCCTGAGCTCTGCGAGTGCAGATTTTTTCCGAACGAAGCAGAGAGTGTTTGAGGACCGGAACATCGGTAGGGACACCAAAGGGCTTGTTTACAAAGCTATTGCCCTCCCAACCCTGATATATGCCTGCGAAACATGGACTGTCTACAGATGTCACACACAATGCCATCAGCGTTGCCTCTGGGAAATCCTGCGAATCTCTTGGGAAGACAGGCATGGAAGAAGAAGCAAAGACCACCAGCATTGAAGCGATTCTCCTCCGCCATCATCATCATCATCATCATCATCATCATCATCATCATCATGTTTATTTATACCCTGCTTTTTCTCCACATATTATTAGTATTAGCACATGTTGTTGTTGTTGTTGTTATGTATATCCTGCCTTTTCTCTCCACAAGGAGACTCAAAGCAGTGGCTTACATTAAAAAGCATTTCAAGGCCATTCAAAATCTGCAAATCTACAAACATTAAAACAGAATTAAATATCATTGGTATTATCAGTTATAATTCATAAAAAACCTATTCAAGGTGAATAGTGATGCCTGTGGAGCGTGTACCGATTAATGTAGTGTATACTTGCATGCTAATAGTGAGACGTAGATATGTCATAATTGGGGGGGCTTCTTCTCTCCTTCCAGCTGTCGGCCGCGCTGATGTTTGACGCGGTCCACGTGGTGGTCAGCGCGGTGCGGGAGCTGAACCGCAGCCAGGAGATCGGGGTCAAGCCCTTGGCCTGCACCTCTTCCAACATCTGGCAGCACGGGACCAGCCTCATGAACTACCTGCGGATGGTGAGGCTTCGGCAGTATTTGGATACAGGGTGCGGAGAGGGGTCGAGGCTCTGGAGGAGATGCTGACCCCAGGATGCACTTCAAGACTGTTTAAATGTGGGCCTACTATGACCCCAGGATGCATTTCAATGGGTCTGCACTGACCCTATAATGTACTTCAATGCAGATTAAATATGGGTCTGCACTGACCCCAGGATGCACTTCAATGCGTTATAACTATGGGTCTGCACTAACTCTATGATGCACTTCAATGCATTATGAATATGGGTCTGCACTGACCCTATGATGTACTTCAATGCAGTTTAAATATGGGTTTGCACTGACCCTAGGATGCACTTCAATGCATTATAACTATGGGTCTGCACTGACCCTAGGATGCACTTCAATGCATTATTTATATGGGTCTACACTGACCATATGATGCTCTTCAATACAGTTTAAATATGGGTCTGGACTGGCCCTAGGATGTACTTCAATGCAGTTTAAATATGGGTCTGCATGACCATATGATGCACTTCAATGCATTATAAATATGGGTCTGCACTGACCCATTGATGCGCTTCAATTCATTATAAATATGGGTCCGCTTGACCCTATGATGCTCTTCAATGCAGTTTAAATATGGGTCTGGACTGGCCCTAGGATGTACTTCAATGCATTATAACTATGAGTCTGTACTGATCCTATGATGTACTTCAATGCATTATATATATGGGTCTACACTGACCCTATGATGCACTTCAATGAATTATAACTATGGGTCTGCACTGACTATGATGCACTTCAATGCATTATAACTATGGGTCTGCACTGACTCTATGATGCACTTCATTGCATTATAACTATGGGTCTGCACTGACCCTATGATGCTCTTCAATGTAGTTTAAATATGGGTTTGCATTGACCCTAGGATGCACTTCAGTGCAATTAGAAGTGCATTATATGGGTCCACAGTGACTGTATAATGCACTTCAATGCAGTTTGCATACGGGTTTGCACTGACCTTAGGACGAACTCCAGTGCAATAAGAAGTACATTATATAGTCCTATGCTGATCCTAAGATGCACCTCAGTGCAGTCAGAAGTGCATTATATAGATCTATGCTGATCCTAGGATACAGTTAGGAGTGTATTATATGGTTCCTCAGTGAACCATATAATGCACTGCATCGAACTGCATCATAGGGTCAGTGTACACACTTATGGTTATGTTGTTTTTACTCTGTATGTTTTGTGATGTTACCTGGGAACCGCTCTGAGTCCCCTCGGGGAGATGGAGCGGTATATAAATAAACTATTATTATTATTATTATTATTATTATTATTATTATTGTATTGTCGAAGGCTTTCATGGCCGGAATCACTGGGTTGTTGTAGGTGTTTCCGGGCTATATGGCCAGTGATTCCGGCCATGAAAGCCTTCGACAATACATTGAACATCTCTACAGGGAGAAACTGTTCCAAGACACACGGAAATTGGAAAAACTAAGGACTAGGAAAGCACATCTATTGAAATCCACAAGCATGTGGACAATTTCAACAGAAAGGAAGAGACCATGAAAATGAACAAAATCTGGCTACCAGTATTAAAAAACTCTAAAATTACAACAGCAAAACAACAGAGAGGAAACAACCAGGCACAGATTAACACCTCCCAGCAAGAGATTTTCCCAGGCTCAGGCAGGCCTTCAAATGCTAATGAAGGTGATCAGCTGAAACATTCACACCTAACTGCAGTGGGGAAGAGCTCTTTGCCCCACCCCAGCCATTCCACAGATATATAAACCCATTGTCCCAATTCCAACAGACCTCACTACCTCTGAGGATGCTTGCCATAGATGCAGGCGAAACGTCAGGAGAAATGCTTCTAGAACATGGCTCTATAGCCCGAAAAAACCCACAAGAACCTAGTGATTCCAGCCATGAAAGCCTTCGACAATACACATCTACTGTGCTCCCTGACTTTCCTTTCAGAACATGGCCATATAGCCCGGAAAAACCTACAACAACCCATTGTTGTTGTTGTTGTTATTATTATTATTATTATTATTATTATTATTATTATTATTATTATTATATGTAAACTGCATTGAAATGCATTATATGGTCACTGAAACGGCATTTCAATGCAGTTTACATATGTGTGTACACTGACCCTATGATGCAGTTTATATATGACCTGCCCTGACCCTATGATGCAGTTCATTGTGGGTCAGACTCCACTCTGTAGTTCTGTGATGGCCCTAAAATGCATGAAAAGGTCAATGTAGAACCGCCTCTGTTGATGTCCAGAGGTTGGCTTTGGTCTTGAGCGGGCAAGAGCCCTTGGCTTTACAAAAGCCTTGCTCCAAGAGCAGATGGGGATTGGTGGCAATGATGATAATGATGATGATGACATTTTAATCATGCCCAAATGTCCCTGCGAGTGGGTGCATACCTGGGCCAGGTGAGGATGTGTCTCATCACGGACCCCAATGGGCAACCCATGAAGCTGTGCAAGGGCTTTGTCCCCTTACTCGTTCTTCTCTTCTCTTCTTCCCTGTCCCTCTGTCCATCCCTCCCTCCGTCCCTTCCGGCCTGGGTCCCTCCCTGGGTGGCCAGGTAGAGTATGACGGGCTGACCGGCCGCGTGGAGTTCAACAGCAAGGGACAGAGGACCAACTACACCCTGCGGATCCTGGAGAAATCCCGGAACGGACACCGGGAGGTAAGCAGAGCCCAAGGAAGGCCTTCATTGCCATCGAGTAGACTCTTAGGTTCCTTTATCCATGCCTCACCAAGTGGACAATATTCTCCAATGTGACTGCATGGCATTGTTGTGCCCAAACACCTTCCTTTTAATAGGTTTCCTATTGTGTATCCTCTGTGGAGAAGGGGGGGGGGGGGGTTGAACCATCTTGGCTTGCATGATGCAGTTGCAAATATAGACGCATACATTGTTGTGGACACCAGGTAACATGATGTAACACAATTTTTGTTCCTGGGCTATAAATGTCATGATTTCCCAATTTGGTGAGGCTAAAATGGAGCCACTTCGAGTCTCCTTTAAAAGACGAAAATGGGATAAAAATATAATAATAATAATAATAATAACAACAATCTATATAAATACAAATGTAAAGTTCGTTTGTGGGATTAACATAACGCAAAAACCACTGGGCGAATAGACACCAAATTTGGACACAATGCACCTCTCAGGCCAATGAGTGACCATCACTCATAAAAACACTGAAAAACACAGCAAAAGAGGCTTAAAAAGCCAAAAAATCAAATATTACATTTCAATGCATGCACAAAAACACACATATATATGCCAACACACATATACACAAGAGGAGGAAGCGGGATAAAAATATAATAATATTAACAACAGTAAAATAATAATAATAATAATAATAATAAACTTTTTTGTTCTTGGGCAATACATGTCAATTCCAATTGGTTCTATCATGCAAAAACATTGGAAATTTTTTTTATTAAAGTGCCAAAACTTTGTTCTTGCAGGAGGGACATCTTCCTGGTATAGCACATTTTGCAATAGTTTTCCAATGAAACTCTCATCATAGGGTCTCAACACATTCAGAGCCACTAAAATGAAGTTTTGAGAGCAGAATAACTCCTTTCAAAGTAAGGACCACACCATTAAACAGGAAACAACACTTTCAAACCATTGTGTTGCAGAGTGTGATCCTCTCTGCAATTGACAATAATAATAATAATAATAATAATAATAATAATAATAATAATAATAATGTTATTTCTTCTCCCCGTGGTTGAGACAGGTCACAGCACAGTTAAAAACACACAAATACTTAAAAAAATCCACAAACACACAATAAAATTCCGTTCATAAAAGACACAAATCAAAGGATTTCTGTGCAACACGCATTGATGATTACACAGGAGGGAGACCAAAACACATGACATGAGTTTAAAATTCATGCTTAGATAGTTCTATGCAGGATGGTCATCTGTCGGGGGTGCTTTGAATGCGATTTTCCTGCTCCTTGCAGAATGGGGTTGGACTGGATGATGTCTCTTCCAACTCTGGGATTCTATGCCTCTTCTAAGTCCCTGCAAAGTGGGTCAAAGTGGGTATTTCTTCCTTCCTTCCTTCCTTCCTTCCTTCCTTTCTTCCTTTTCCTTTCCTTTCCTTTCCTTTCCCTTCCTTCCATCCTTCCTTCCCTCCCTCCCTCCCTTCCCTCCTTTCCTTTCCTTTCCTTTCCTTTCCTTTCCTTTCCTTTCCTTCCCTTCCCTTCCCTTCCCTTCCCTTCCCTTCCCTTTCCCTTCCTTCCTTCCTTCCATCCATCCTTCCTTCCTTCCTTCCTTCCTTCCTTCCTTCCTTCCTTCCTTCCTTCCTTCCTTCCTTCCTTCCCTTCCTCCTTTCTTTTCCTTTCCTTTCCTTTCCTTTCCTTTCCTTTCCTTCCTTTCCTTTCCTTTCCTTTCCTTTCCTTTCCTTTCCTTTCCCTTCCTTCCTTCCTTCCCTCCCTCCCTTCCCTCCTTTCCTTTCCTTTCCTTTCCTTTCCTTTCCTTTCCTTTCCTTCCCTTCCCTTCCCTTCCCTTCCCTTCCTTCCCTTCCTTCCCTTCCCTTCCCTTCCCTTCCCTTCCCTTCCCTTCCCCTCCCTTCCCTTCCCTTCCCTTTACCTTTCTTCCTTCCCTTCCTCCTTTCTTTTCCTTTCTTTTCCTTTCTTTTCCTTTCCTTTCCTTTCCTTTCCTTTCCCTTCCCTTCCCTTCCCTTTCCCCTTCCTTCCTTCCTTCCTTCCTTCCTTCCCTTCCTTCCTTCCTTCCCTTCCTCCTTTCCTTTCTTTCCTTTCCTTTCCTTTCCTTTCCTTTCCTTTCCTTCCCTTCCCTTCCCTTCCCTTCCCTTCCCTTCCCTTCCTTCCCTTCCCTTCCCTTCCTTCCCTTCCCTCCCCTCCCCTCCCCTCCCCTTCCTTCCCTTCCCTTCCCTTCCCTTCCTTCCTTCCTTCCTTCCCTTCCTCCTTCCCTCCCCTCCCCTCCTCTTCCCTTCCTTTCCTTCCCTTCCCTTCTTTCCTTCCTTCCTTCCTTTCCCTTGCAGATTGGGTCTGGTACTCCAACCGGACCCTGGCCATGAACGCCACTACGCTGGACATCAACGTCTCGGAGAGCCTGGTCAACAAGACCTTGGTGGTCACCACCATCCTGGTAAGGCCAGGCCAGTCCCGCCCGGGACCCCCCTTTTCTGTGCTGGGGAGCCCCCTCCCTCCCTCGCTCCCCTCCCTGCCTCCCTCCCTCTGTATATGGGCATGTGGTGCCGTCCGTCCGTTCCCTCGCAGGAGAACCCGTACGTGATGCGTCGCGCCAACTTCCAGGAGCTCCCGGGTGCGGAGCAGTACGAGGGCTTCTGCGTGGACATGCTGCACGAGCTGGCCGACATCCTCAAGTTCCGCTTCCAGATCAAGCTGGTGGACGACGGGCTCTACGGGGCGCCCGAGCCCAATGGCTCCTGGACCGGGATGGTGGGGGGAGCTCATCAACCGGGTAGGCGGGCCAGGAGGGAGGGAGGGAGGGAGAGAAGAAAGGAAAAGGAAGAAAGGAAGGAGGAGGGAGGGAGGGAAGGAGGGGGCCCCAGAAGAAGGAAGGAAGGAAGGAAGGTAGGAGGGAGGGAAGGAAGAAAGGAGGGAGGGAAGAAAGGAGGGAGGGAGGGAAGGAGGGAGGGAGGGAGGGAAGGAAGGAGAAAAGGAATGAACGAGGGAGGGAAGGAAGGAAGGAAGGAACGTAGGAGGAAGGAACAAGGGAGGGAAGGAAGGAGGGAAGGAATGAAGGGAAGGGAAGGAAGGAAGGAGGGAGGGAGGAAAGAAGGAGGGAGGAAGGAAAGAAGGAAGGGGGAGGGAGAATGAAGGAAGGAGGGAGGGAGGGAGGGAGGGAAGGAAGGAAGGAGAAAAGGAAGGAAGGAAGGAAGGAAGGAAGGAAGGAAGGAAGGGAAGGAAGGGAAGGGAAGGGAAGGAAGGGAAGGGAAGGAAGGGAAGGGAAGGGAAGGGGAAGGGAAGGGAAGGGAAGGGAGGGAGGGAGGAAGGAAGAGGAAAGAGGAGGGAGGGAGGAAAGGAAAGAAGGAAGGGGGAGGGAGGGAGGGAGGGAACGGAAGGAAGGAAGGAAGAAGCCCCATAAGGAAGGAGACCCTCTGGCCCTCTTTTCTTAGAAGAAACTCCAAAGGACCCCCAGGGAACCCCCTTTCCTAAATGGAGACTCATAAAAGGAGACCCAAAAGGAGACCCCCTGTGCTGCTATATCCTAAGGGAAGCTCCCCAAAAGGAGACCCCAAAAGAAAGTCCTCAAAGGAGACACCCCTCCCCTCATTTTCTAGAGGAAACCCGCAAAGGAGACCCTAGTTCTCATATCCTAAGAGTCCCCAAAAAGGTCCTTGTCCTCACTTCCTTGAGGAAACCTCCCTAGAAGGAGACCCCAAAAGGAGATCCCAAAGGAAGCTCCAAAATGGGGAACACCCCCCTCCCTCGCCCCCAAGAAGACGCTAAAAGAAGCTCCAGAAGGAGACCTCGAAAGACCCCAAAAGAAGATAGATCTTGAAGGAAACTCCAAAGGGAATTCCTGCGCTCTTTCCCAAGAGGAAACCCCCCAAAGGAGACCCCCACCCACATTTCCTGGAGGAAATCCCCAAACTCTTCATGGGATCTCCCTTTCCCTCTGATATCCTGGTGCCCATTCTCCCCCTCACCCCAAACCAGGTCCAAATGAGATTTTCCCATCCTTCTCTTCGTTATGATGGCTTGTCGTTCATTCCAATCCCAAAACGGGGGTCTCACCCTTCAAGAACCCTCCATGACCAAGCAATGCAGTGAAGAGCATGCATAGAAGTATCTGATTCTCTTTGGGCGCTTATGGGGTTATAGGGTGGGGGCTGGGGTGCGCAGTTTCCCCTGGCTGACCGTTTGACCACTTGGCCTCTCTCTTTTCTCCCGGCAGAAGGCCGATCTGGCGGTGGCGGCCTTCACCATCCACGGCCGAGAGGGAGAAGGTCATCCGACTTCTCCAAGCCCTTCATGACCCTGGGCATCAGCATCCTCTACCGCGTCCACATGGTATTTGGGCCTTACGCTTTGGGACCCTCAGAGGGCGCATGGGGAGGGAAACGCCCGGCAACAATAGGGAGCCAGGTGGACAGGTGGAGCACTCCCAGTTTACCTGGAGTCCTCATAACTGGCTGACCCTTTGCTTGATGGACATCCAGGGCCAGGCAGACTTTGCTCAAAGGTCATTGGAAATACTGCATACAGGACTATGTCAGGCTATATTTATGAATTTTGGGTTTATCTTGTTATGCATGTGCAAGTATTCCAAAATCCAAAACAATCCAAAATACAGAATGTATCTCTACTCCCAAGCTTTTTGGCTAGGGATGCTCATGTTATATAATAATAATAATAATAATAATAATAATAATAATAATAATAATAAGGATTGAAGATCGAACTGCAAAGACTCTGGCACAAGCCAGTCAATGGGGTCCCAGTGTGATCGGCACACTGGGTGCAGCGCCTCAAGACCTCGGCCTGCACTTAAACACAATCAGCCGCTGACAAAATCATCATCAGCTGCATCCCGAACAGGTGGCCATCCAGCTTTGTGATAGTAGTATAAATAATAATAATAATAATACTTTGTGATAGTAGTATAAATAATAATAATAATAATAATAATATATCAATGATATAAAATTAAAAATAATAGAAATTAATAATAATAATAAATCGATGATTTAAAGATTGAACTGCAATAAATAAATAAAATAATAACAATAATATAAATATTATAAATAAATATTATAAATATAATAACAATAATATAAATAAAATAAATAAAAATAAAATAATACATAATAATATAAAAATTAATAATAATAATAAATCAATGATTTAAAGATTGAACTGCAATAAATAAATAAAATAATAACAATAATATAAATATTATAAATAAATATTATAAATATAATAATAACAATAATATAAATAAAATAAATAAATATAAATAAAATAATAATAATAATAAATCAATTTAAAGATTGAACTTCAATAAATAAATAATATAAATAATATAATAAAAATATAAAATAACAATAATATAAATAAATACAATAATAACAATAATAATCAATAATAGAAATAACAATATAATATAATAAATAAAATAATAATAATATAAAAATAAAAATAATAAAAATAATTAATTAATAAATAATTTGAGGATTTGAAGATCAGACTGCAAAGACTGTGGCACAAGCCCGTCAAAGAGGTCCAATGGAGATCGGCACACTGGTGCAGTGCCTCAAGACCTTGGCCTGCACTTAAACACAATCGGTGCTGACAAAATCAACACCTGGCAGCTGCACCCCCAACAGGTGGCCATCCAGCCATTGTAATAATAGTATAAATAAATAATAACAACAACAAGAATAAGTAATAAATAAATAAAATAATAACAGTAGTACAAAAAATAGAATTAAAATCATCAAAATAAATAATAATAATAATAATAATAATAATAATAATCCAATCCAACAGCCAGCAGAGTGACCTTGTTTGGTGTGGACTCATCTTGTTGTGTTTCAAATAACGATAATACTACTAATAGAAGAAGGTGTGTGTAAGAAGGGGTCTTCATTCCTGCTGATGGCTGGCCTTGCCCACCTGGGTCCTTTCCCTCCTTCCTTCCCTTCCTTCCTTCCTTCCGTCCAGGACGCAAGCCGGGCTACTTCTCCTTCTGGACCCCTTCTCTCCGGCCGTCTGGCTCTTCATGCTCCTGGCCTACCTGGCGGTCAGCTGCGTCCTCTTCCTGGCTTGCCCCGGTGAGTGTCCCTTGCCTTGCGGGGCTTGGGCACTTCTCCTCTGCCCTTTTTCGGGGTTCGCAGAGGTTCTTTGCAGGGAGAGGGGAGGGGGCTTCGACCTCCATCAGGCATTTTGACACCGCAGAAGGGGTTGGACTGGATGGCCACTGGAGCCCCTTCCTCTGCAGGTTTTGAAGCAGAGCTTAGATGGCCATCTGTCAGGAAGGTTTTGTGTCCTCCTTAATGGCAGGAAGGGGTTCAGACTGGATGGCCCCTTCCAAATCTCGGATTCTATGACAGGGATATAATAGAATATAGTCTATCTATCTATCAATCAATCAATCAATCAATCATATCTGTGGCTGGAGGGCCATCTATCGAGAGAGTTTGAATGGTGTCTTCCTTATTGCCAGAAGGGATGGACTAGATGGCCTTTGGGGGTCCCTTCCAACTATCATTCTATGATAAGGGAGACTCCCCAAGTAAAGTAAGAGTTTGGGGTGGTCATCTGTCGGGAAGAATCGGATGTGTGTCTTCCTGCCTGGAAGAAGGGGATTGGACTGAACAGCCATCTCTTGGGAGGGATTGGGTTGTCTCTCCTGAATATCCAAGAGGATGGACTGGGTGGCCTTTTGGGGTCCCTTCCAACCACGATCCTGTGATAAGAAAGACTCATCAAGGAAAGTCAGAGTTTTGGTGGCCATCTGTCAGGAAGGATCAGATGGTTCCTTCCTTAATGGCAGAAGGGGGTTGGACTGGATGGCCTTTGGGGGGGGGGGGGCACTTCCAACCTAGCTCATATTGTATCTATATAACTGCCTATCTCCCATATCTTTGGCTGAATGGTCATCTGTCAGGAAA